>NC_134687.1:647536707-647836707 GCF_050947455.1 Rhinoderma darwinii | reverse complement strand
ATCTGGTGACAGAGCCTCTTTAAAAGGAGGTGAAGGCGGCTATTGTCAAAGCTGTAAGTCGCTTTAAGAAAAATTCAGACAAAAGAGGACGTCTCCCTTACCAATCAAAAGCCCAATCCAATATTTGAGGCCTTGCTTCTGATTTAAAGTTCCCAGAAGATTTCAGAGAAAATGAGAGAAAGTTCCAATGTAATCTTCCCATTGGCATATTACGATTTCAGTCTCTTACAGGTTCGAGGGTCCAGAAAAAACAAAAAAAACAAAAAAAAACCAGGGTACTTTATATACTGGAGCAGCAGGCAATATGCAGTTGACTAGATGAGTTTCATTGTGCCCCCTTCCAAAGATGCCAGGAATGCCTTAAAGAGGCTCTGTCACCAGATTTTGCAACCCCTATTTGCTATTGCAGCAGATAGGCGCTGCAATATAGATTACAGTAACTTTTTTATTTTTAAAAAACGAGCATTTTTGGCCAAGTTATGACCATTTTTGTAGTTATGCAAATGAGGCTTGCAAAAGTCCAAGTGGGTGTGTTTAAGGGTATGTTCACACGGCCTATTTACGGACGTAATTCGGGCGTTTTTGCCCCGAATTACGTCTGAAAATAGCGCCTCGATAGCGCTGACAAACATCTGCCCATTGAAAGCAATGGGCAGACGTTTGTCTGTTCACACGAGGCGTATATTTACGCGCCGCTGTCAAATGACGGCGCGTAAATAGACGCCCGCGTAGAAGAAGTGACCTGTCACTTCTTTGGCCGTAATTGGAGCCGCTATTCATTGACTCCAATGAATAGCAGCGCTAATTACGGCCGTAATTGACGCGGCGTTCAAGCGCCTGCACATGCCGGTACGGCTGAAATTACGGGGATGTTTTCAGGCTGAAACATCCCCGTAATTTCAGCCGTTACGGACCCCCGCCGTGTGAACATACCCTAAAAGTAAAAGTCCAAGTGGGCGTGTAATATGTGCGTACATCGGGGTGTTTTTACTACTTTTACTAGCTGGGCGTTCTGAAGAGAAGTATCATCTACTTCTCTTCAGAACGCCCAGCTTCTGCCAGATCACGCTGTGACGTCACTCACAGGTCCTGCATCTTGTCAGACGAGCGAGGACACATCGGCACCAGAGGCTACAGTTGATTCTGCAGCAGCATCGGCGTTTGCAGGTAAGTAGCTACATCGACTTACCTGCAAACGCTGATGCTGCTGCAGAATCAACTGTAGCCTCTGGTGCCGATGTGTCCTCGCTCGTCTGACACGATGCAGGACCTGTGAGTGACGTCACAGCGTGATCTCTCGAGAACACGGCTGTGTCTGCACTGCCAGAAGCTGGGCGTTCTGAAGAGAAGTGGATGATACTTCTCGTCAGAACGCCCAGCTAGTAAAAGAAGTAAAAACGCCCCGATGTACGCACATAATACACGCCCAGTTGTACTTTTACTTTTCAACACGCCCAGTTGTACTTTTGCAAGCCTCATTTGCATAAATACAAAAATGGTCATAACTTGGCCAAAAATGCTAGTTTTTTTAAAAATAAAAACGTTACTGTAATCTACATTGCAGCGCCGATCTGCTGCAATAGCAGATAGGGGTTTCAAAATCTGGTGACAGAGCCTCTTTAAATTCGTAGGAAGTCAGCATGGGACAGATTAACTGCTGGGACCTTAGATAACATTAGGACTGGAAGAGGAACTTTCAGATGTTGCCCATAGACCATAAAGAAAGGAGTATATTGTGTAGATTTGAATATATTATGATTATAAATTCTGCCATCAGAAGGAGACTGGTCCAGTCATCTTGCAGTGGAGAAATGAAATACATAAACATATATATACACTGTGACACCCACCTATATACACATATATAGACTGTGATGCAAAAACACACACTTACCTTTTATGCTGGATTTCTCTCACAGAGGGTGGTGGTGGGCACACCTCAGTAATCTGACCTTTATTAGGACAACTTCCTAGGGCAGACTCCTACACCTAAAAGGGGTTGCCCAATTTTAATTTGTTTTATTAATTTATTTATAGGACATACAGATTTCTTTTTTTTTTAATTTATGTTTATTCAATACAATATAAATGTAAAGGATCTGCCAGGCACAGCTTCGGGGTTAACTCCCAGAACTAATCAGTCAGCACCTGAGAATACATCCCTGAGACTGACTCCTGCTTCCACCATTCAGGCTGGCAGGCTTAGGAGTGGGAGAGCCTATCGTAACCTGGCCAGACTCAGCTAGCTCCCGCCCTCGGTCTATTTAAGCCTGCACTTCCTGTCCCTCGGTGCTTGTGATTCTTTCCTTGTGGTTTCCTGGCCCAGCTACAGCTCCTGCTATTTTTGATCCTGCTCCATACAGACCCTGGCTTACGACTACTCTTCTGCTTTTCGTTTTGTACCTGCCACACTCCTGGCTTGACTCGGCTCGTTCACCACTCTGGTTGCTCACAGTGTTGCCGTGGGCAACGGCCCCTTTTCCTTGCTTGTGTTCCTTTGTATGTTTGTCGTGTTTGTCGTGCACTTACTGAGCGCAGGGACCGCCGCCCAGTTGTACCCCGTCGCCTAGGGCGGGTCGTTGCAAGTAGGCAGGGACAGAGTGGCGGGTAGATTAGGGCTCACTTGTCCGTCTCCCTACCCCCTGCCATTACATAATCACAAGCCCCGAGGGACAGGAAGGGCAGGCTTAGGAGTGGGAGAGCCTATCGTAACCTGGCCAGACTCAGCTAGCTCCCGCCCTCGGTCTATTTAAGCCTGCACTTCCTGTCCCTTGGGGCTTGTGATTATGTAATGGCAGGGGGTAGGGAGACGGACAAGTGAGCCCTAATCTACCCGCCACTCTGTCCCTGCCTACTTGCAACGACCCGCCCTAGGCGACGGGGTACAACTGGGCGGCGGTCCCTGCGCTCAGTAAGTGCACGACAAACACGACAAACATACAATGGAACACAAGCAAGGAAAAGGGGCCGTTGCCCACGGCAACACCGTGAGCAACCAGAGTGGTGAACGAGCCGAGTCAAGCCAGGAGTGTGCGAGGTAAAAAACGAAAAGCAGAAGAGTAGTCGGTAAGCCAGGATCTGTATGGAGCAGGATCAAAAATAGCAGGAGCTGTAGCTGGGCCAGGAAACCACAAGGAAAGAATCACAAGCACCGAGGGACAGGAAGTGCAGGCTTAAATAGACCGAGGGCGGGAGCTAGCTGAGTCTGGCCAGGTTACGATAGGCTCTCCCACTCCTAAGCCTGCCAGCCTGAATGGTGGAAGCAGGAGTCAGTCTCAGGGATGTATTCTCAGGTGCTGACTGATTAGTTCTGGGAGTTAACCCCGAAGCTGTGCCTGGCAGATCCTTTACAATAAAATTCCATACAAGTAAGGAATAAAGAAAATACAATTATACACATATTTTTACATTTTCCTCCTACTCCCACCCCCCACCCTCTCAAGACCGATCTTGGTTAAAGAAAAAAAACAAAAATAACAAATTCTTACCACTCCCCCCAATAGGTTTTTACAGTGTTTGCCTTGATTATAGATTTTCTCATATTTCATTATCATTTTCACATTATTTACCCAAGCATTAACCTCCGGTGGGGAGCTAGATATCCACTTTCTAACTATTAGTAATTTTGCAATAAATAATAGTTTTATTGATCCACATTTTGTTTCCTTAGAAATATTTAATTCGGAATCATCACCCAGCAACACCAGTTGAGGTTGCAACACTATATCTGGATCTATTTTTTCCAAAATGTTTTTAAAAATTCTATCCCAGTAATCAGCAATCTTAATACAATTCCATAACATGTGCAAATAGTTTGCCTCCGCTGCACCACATCTTGGGCAGTTAGAAGCTTTATTAATAGAGAACTTACTCAAAAGGGCTGGCGTATAGTAAAGCCTATGTATCAAATTGAACTGAATAAGCTGATGGTTCATGCTTATCGATACTTTACAAATATTTTGAAATATTATGTTCCAATCAAGAACACAATCGTTATTCAATTCCTTCTCCCATTTTATAACACAATTACATTTTAGTTTCCTTGACTTTATTTCCATCAAGGATTTATACAACCTGGAGAGAGGTTTTTTTTCACATTTGTATTTTCTCAGTTTTTTGTAAAAGTCATCCATAGTCTTTATTGAGAGGATTGCTATCTTTAAATGTATCAAATGCATGATTTAATTGAATATAGGAGAATCTTTCCTTCTCCGTCAAGTCAAAATCAACTAATAATTTTTCCCATGTTTTGATTTTTCCTCCTTCCATTATATCTAGCACATATCTAGTCCCTCTAAGTTTTAACAATGGTAACTCTGGGATAGCCTTACATTCTTCTATATTAAGATTGTGCCATAACGGGGAAAAGGGTAAAAAAACATTTCGACCAGTCATATTTCTCAAACTGTTCCAGCATTCATGCAGGAGTTGTGCTGTCAACACGTTTTCCATAACTCCAGATTTTAATTGACCAGATTCTAACACCTCATAAATATCTGAAAAGCGGCCTTTAATGTTAGTGATCAACCATTGTAAGAACTTGGCCTTATCCCATTCTTGTGTGTATTGTAATTGTGCTGCTAGGTAATATACTCTAATATCTGGAAATGCTAGTCCTCCTTGTTCTCTTGAAGGACATAAGTAGTCTAGCTTAATCCGAACTCTCTTCCTTCCCCAAATCAGGTTATTAAAGATAGTTATGATTTTCTTAAAATATTTATCTTGTATCCACACCGGGGTAACCCCAAAAACACACAAAAGTTTGGGGATCAGCACTGTTTTAATCAAGACAATTTTATTGGCTTTTGATATTGTCAATTCGTTCCATATTCTTATTTTTTTTCCATTTCTTTTATAAGGGGGAGCAAATTATAATCCAAAAATTCTTTTATATTATTTTAAATTTCTATACCCAAATATCTAAAGCTTTCTCCTGGATATATGATTCTAATTTTTGTTTGTAATACTAAATCGCTTTTATCTAGTGGCATTAATATGGATTTTTCCCAATTGATCTTTAGACCAGAATAGAATCCAAATCTTTGAATAATAGATATAACATAATTTATTTTATGATTTACTATATATAATTTTATTTTTATACTTTTATTATGTTTCTATATATATTTTTCTTTAATTATTATTTTTTTCCCTTTTTTCTTTGTTTAATTTTATTTTTATTTTTATTTTTATATTTATTTTTTATTTTCTTATTCTTAATATCTTATTTTATTTCATGAATTTTGATTTCTGAGAAACATCTGTCCAGATGATTATGGTGAAAATTATAACCATGAAAATTATACCTGAAACTTTGTCAGAGATAAAAATAAATTATAATGTCTCCAAAAGTAGGAGTAAAACCCTTTATGTATTATATGAAGTTAATTATTGTTGGTAAAACTACTTTTCTTGTGATCAATGATGTATTGAATTCCTTTGAAATGTTTTGAATAGTAGGAAACTGTGAAATGTACGAATCTGTAGAAAGCAAGCCTGGATATTCACTGAATGGGCGGAAACTTGCAATAAAACTTAATTACGAAGGATATATAAAAGGCACTAGCCTGGAACGGAATAATGGCTCTGAGGAAGTCACAGATGTGATGAAACGCGTTAGCAGCTAATTACCCCCTAACACGTGTGTTTGACGTCACACACGATGTACCTTGCTGGATTCTAACCTCAGTCTGCAACGAGCTCAGCCGTGCCTGCACTATATCTGTATATGAGGAGGCACGAAGGGAGAGAGATCCAGACAAACCTATTAAAAACCATGAGGACAACTATGAAAAGGAGAGGCTTTTCTGGACCTGTGCTATAAAGCTGGATTTTCGTCCTGTAAAAAGTGTTGGGACTTGGACTACACTTACAACATAAAGGTACCAGTGAAAAAACCTTGAGAAAAGGGTTTGAAATAATCCTCTCTAAGGAAGCAATTTTTTGTCTAATACAGATATATGTCATGTGAATATATATTCCCAGAAAAAATAACGGCTCCTGACATCTTGCTTAAATATAGGTTATACTTTGCATTTCCTAAAAAAATCTCTTCCGGATCCTTTGCCACCTGGATCCCGTCCATAACATAAATGTTGAAATCTGGACGATGCCTGTAATTTGAAGGCACGAGTGGAAAATCTCTAGCAGGTAGCTAGACAAAATTTCTCCAAACAGATCTTGGGAGTGTCTGCCTTATCTCCTGTTTAAATGCACAATGTGAACAGCACAGCACAGATCTTGGGAGTGTCTGTCTTATCTCCTGTTTAAACGCATAATGTGAACAGCACAGCACAGATCTTGGGAGTGTCTGCCTTATCTCCTGTTTAAACGCATAATGTGAACAGCACAGCATAGATCTTGGGAGGGTCTGCCTTATCTCCTGTTTAAACGCACAATGTGAACAGCACAGCACAGATCTTGGGAGTGTCTGTCTTATCACCTGTTTAAACGCACAATGTGAACAGCACAGCACAGATCTTTGGAGTGTCTGCCTTATCTCCTGTTTAAACGCACAATGTGAACAGCATATAGCCGGCTTTGGGAGGGAATAACCTGCTTATATTCTCTTGTAGAACACAAGAGAAAGAAGGAGTCAGAAACTATTGAAATTTATATAAATTGCCAAAGGCATAGAAAAATACAAATTTTATTGGACAATACAAATAACATGATTAAAAATAGACTACAAATCAAAAGAACTGTATATCTCCAATGGTATAGGAGGGGAACTAGGGTCATAGTAGTAGAACAAAAAACAATACAGAGAACACCTTCTAACAATCGCTTTAGGTAGTTATAATGTAGTTAATACAAAAAGAACGAAGATTGTCTCCAGACATATACAATGCTACTACATATCATCAAAAAATTATACTTCTAATAACAGGTAATGAGAAAGGCACACAGTGGTAAACAGAGACAATCTCCATATGGTCACACCTGTTCTCTAAATAGACACAGGGTATTTAGACTGAGCCTGTCTTAAGCACAAGCAGTGTATCGATAAATGTGTAGATAGCATTGCAGGTATTGAGTACGCAGTAAAAATAGCGCTAGTACTAACCCATCTAGTTCCACGGATGTAGTAGCTCCCAGGTATGGAGAGACCCCAACGCGCGTTTCGCGTGGATGGCTTTTTCAAGGGGTGTTCTTAATCATTTAGATTACACCTCTTATGTACGATAGGTCGCGGAGTCAGCTGATCGCATCAGCCAATGAAAAATGGATTCGGCCGTGCGTGTCAAAAACAAGTATCGCGAGACACATGCATCTGAGCCGTCAAGACCCGACCACGCATGCGCGGCTCCGGAAACCGCGCACGCGCAAACGCGTACAATTGACAGTCCAGGCAAGGTCCAACGATGACAGGGTCGACACGCAAGGTCGAAAACAAGCTAAGGTAGGGAAAGGAAAGCTAAACTCAAGAGATAACTGTACCCAAATAGGTGCTAATTGCATTATAAATAAATAGTGAGAATATCGCAGCGACTCAGATACCAGCCGTGATCCACCATATAGATATTTAGACACATCATTCATATATATTCAAAATGAATACAGTAAATAGACAGATCAATACTACAATAATATAGTCGGTTCAAAGAGAACCCAGTGCTCCAACATAAAAAATAAAGAATTAATACAATTACAAGTGTTGTATAGACATATAATGAACTCATAATACATGAGCTACAAAACATTAGTGATTTTTTACTTTATTTCTTTATTTTCTCTTCTCTTTCACTTTCATATTGTCACACTGATTAATATTCATCATCACTAATGTTTTGTAGCTCATGTATTATGAGTTCATTATATGTCTATACAACACTTGTAATTGTATTAATTCTTTATTTTTTATGTTGGAGCACTGGGTTCTCTTTGAACCGACTATATTATTGTAGTATTGATCTGTCTATTTACTGTATTCATTTTGAATATATATGAATGATGTGTCTAAATATCTATATGGTGGATCACGGCTGGTATCTGAGTCGCTGCGATATTCTCACTATTTATTTATAATGCAATTAGCACCTATTTGGGTACAGTTATCTCTTGAGTTTAGCTTTCCTTTCCCTACCTTAGCTTGTTTTCGACCTTGCGTGTCGACCCTGTCATCGTTGGACCTTGCCTGGACTGTCAATTGTACGCGTCTGCGCGTGCGCGGTTTCCGGAGCCGCGCATGCGTGGTCGGGTCTTGACGGCTCAGATACATGTGTCTCGCGATACTTGTTTTTGACACGCACGGCTGAATCCATTTTTCATTGGCTGATGCGATCAGCTGACTCCGCGACCTATCGTACATAAGAGGTGTAATCTAAATGATTAAGAACACCCCTTGAAAAAGCCATCCATGCGAAACGCGCGTTGGGGTCTCTCCATACCTGGGCGCTACTACATCCGTGGAACTAGATGGGTTAGTACTAGCGCTATTTTTACTGCGTACTCAATACCTGCAATGCTATCTACACATTTATCGATACACTGCTTGTGCTTAAGACAGGCTCAGTCTAAATACCCTGTGTCTATTTAGAGAACAGGTGTGACCATATGGAGATTGTCTCTGTTTACCACTGTGTGCCTTTCTCATTACCTGTTATTAGAAGTATAATTTTTTGATGATATGTAGTAGCATTGTATATGTCTGGAGACAATCTTCGTTCTTTTTGTATTAACTACATTATAACTACCTAAAGCGATTGTTAGAAGGTGTTCTCTGTATTGTTTTTTGTTCTACTACTATGACCCTAGTTCCCCTCCTATACCATTGGAGATATACAGTTCTTTTGATTTGTAGTCTATTTTTAATCATGTTATTTGTATTGTCCAATAAAATTTGTATTTTTCTATGCCTTTGGCAATTTATATAAATTTCAATAGTTTCTGACTCCTTCTTTCTCTTGTGTTCTACCTGATATTGTTTGGAGTTTCTATTGTTACTGGGGAGTTCAAGAATCCGCACTTGCTGGTGACTTAGCCCACATATTTTATAGTCCCATGAGACATATGTTGATATTATATTCTCTTGTATGTCATTCTCCTTAAACCACATAATGTTATTGTATCATTTTGTAAAACAATGTTTATATGCATGCAATAATTTGTCGGTATATCGCAATAGCTCTTGCAACTTTGTTAGTAATTCATTTCTATGAATGTTAGTAATCCATTTCTATGCACAATGAATTTCCACCAATCTGACAATTGTGCATGGATAATGTAATTTATATCCAAGTTTTTAATATAAAAAAAATCGTAATAATAAATAAATTTTGTATAAATTGTTTAATACAGTCTTATCTTGTATTTATTTTACCCAAAGTGTGCTGGTTGGTCCATTCGTTTTTCGTTTTCTTTTCTGCTATATTTATTTTGGACGGCACCGTGCAATATATATTGCATTTCTTTTTGGGTTATTAAAAGGATAATATTTTTTCTTTTTGTTATATTGTAATTTGGGGATTTTTTCCCATTTTCTTATCCTAGGGATATTTTGTAGGATCATCTTGGACAGTTGTTTCTCAGATTAAATCCATTTTCTTTCCCCCCCCCCCCTTATATTCTTGTTCCCTCCCTTTTTCTTTTTCTTTTTCCTTTTACCCCTCTCCCCCCTTTTTTTGTTTCCTTAGTCATATAGTCATTATGGCATACTGTTTAGATGCGGAAGTGGACGCACACATATCAGCTTTTTTCAATTGTGAAATAAATAAAAAAAGGAGGAATCAAATAGGGACTTATTTGGTCTCTTTAAAATGCATAGGAAATTGGTTTTGGGACATCTTAGGAGGAAATGGGACATTAGCAGTCTTGAGGCATATAAAACATCTAACATCACCCCTAGGGGCTTAAGAAGGAAAGTCTTTCCTGCATCACATTTGAAAGGTGAGGAATTCATAAAAAAATGGGATATGGAGTGCCTAGAACACTCGAAACATCTTATGGAGATTATTATAGAAGAGGAAAAAAACCTCTTGGTTTCTCTTACCTCTGAAATTGATGAAAGTGTAAAAAAATTGGATGAATTCCGTACACATCTGGACTTTGAAAGATTAAATAACAACTTAAAAAAGGATGTAGAAATAGAACAAAAAGAAATTGCGATTCGTAAAAAGAGGAAATATCAGAGTGACCTACAGGACTTTGAAAATGATCAAATTTTCTCCTTCATCAATAAGAATAGGAATATGAATAAAAAGGAAGGATGGGGTAACCGTAGAAATTTTACTAAAAGGGGCTCCATCTTATCTACAGATGGGGATACGACTAGTGACCCCTCAAGTGAAAATGAAGTCTATAGAGGGAGAAATATTGAAAAAACTCTTTTTTAGGCGAGAGAACAGGAGGGAGACCAGGAGAGGAAAAATCAGTAGAGAAAGGAGGAAGACCAAATACGAGGCAGAGAAGGGGGAGATAAATAATGTCAATAATATCATTAATCTAACCAATCTTACCTTGTCCCCATGCCATATAAATCTATTAAATCGTGGACTGGGATTTTCCCCAGTTAACACAGGAAATGAATTTGAAATATACAAAGACCTCCATTTATTTGTGAGGAAAATATTACTTAGATTATGGCATGAAGACAAGGAGGGGAAAGGACCCCATTTAAATGAGGAACAGGATGGGAGTAATGAGATGTGTGTTATGGAGAATTTGACCCAGGGGGATGTGGTACCCTTGGTAGATCTAGAGGATTTATATGAAGAGGGGAAAATAGATGAAATGGAAATCCTTAATGGGAACCATGAGAAATCTCTGATTCCGGAATTTACCGGTCTACGTCCAAAAAGTGGCACGATGCCAAATGTATCACTAAATAGATACACACAATCCTTTATGGAAGCAATGCAGAGAGATTTGGGTCTGGTTGACTGGTCCTCCTTCATGGGGATGGACAACCTTAGCAAAGGGGAAAGAACGGCCCTAATGGAACTTAGTAAACTGGAAAATGTGGTTATAAAACCCAGTGATAAAGGGGGAAATGTGGTCCTCCTCATGGAGGAGTACTATGTCGGCGAGATCCAAAGACAACTAAACTCAAACTGTTATGTCAACTTAAAAGAGAACCCGATGGAAGATATAGCTTGTAGCTTGAATAGAAAACTTCTATTTGCATTGGATGAGGGTCTAATAAATCGACAGGAGTATAACTTTTTATTGGTAAAGGAACCACGAATGCCCACCATTTATATACTGCCTAAGGTGCACAAAAACAGGGAATCACCTCCAGGACGACCTATAATTTCGGGAATGGGAGGACCAACCGATAACCTTGGAAAATATGTGGATGAAAAATATAAGCCGTTTGTGCATCAACTCCCATCATTTATTCTTGACACTGGGGACCTACAACGAAAAATTAAAAACTTGAGATTTGATTGTGATTTCATACTAGTGAGTTTGGATGTTGAATCTCTCTATACTTCCATTCCTCATGAATGTGGCCTTAAACCCTCTGCCTCTTTCCTTGAGGGTCGGGGTGGTGACTGGGCACATCAAAATGAGTTTATAGTTGAAATGTTAGAATTTGTTCTCAACCACAACTGTTTCTCTTTTGATGGTAGGTTCTTCCGCCAAGTCCAGGGGACGGCGATGGGCTCATCGTGTGCACCATCCTATGCCTGCCTCCACCTGGGCTGGTGGGAGAAACATATTGTTTATAAAAATGCATCTTTTAAGAAAAATGTAGCCTGTTGGCATAGATTTATGGATGACATTTTGCTTTGCTGGAAAGGATCGGTATCCGAATTAGATTTATTCATGAGCGAATTAAATCAAAATTCCTTGAATATATCTTTGACATATACTCACAGCGAGGTCTCAATTAATTTTTTGGATTTAAATATATATAAAGAAGATAATATGCTGAGGACATCATCCTACCGCAAACCAACGGCAGGTAATACATTACTTTTAGCCAGCAGTCACCACCCCCCCCCCCCCAAATAAAGGGAATACCGGTGGGAGAATTCACGAGAATTAGAAGGAATTGTTCGAACTTCGATGAATTTAAGACTGAGGCTATGGAACTATCTGGGAGATTCGAATCAAGGGGATACTCCAAAAAAATAATAAAACGTGGATACAATCGTTCCCTAAGACTGAATAGAGATGAATTTTTGGAAAAAAAGATTGAAAAAAGAATTAATAAGGATGATAGAGTTCGCTTTATATCAAGATATGGTTCCCATTGGGAAATCTTACGTAACCTTATGCTAAAAAATTGGTCATATTTGACTTTGAATCCCAAAATTGGGACCCTGGTAGGTAATTCACCAAGTATGGTGCCTAGGAGAGCCCCAAATCTTAGAGACATCCTGGTTAATTCAAAGTTTAGGAGGAAAACAAAAGAAGGACAGGCTTGGTTAAAAAAACGCCCAAAGGGCATGTTTAAATGTGGGAGCTGCTCTCACTGTAAATATGTTCTGAAAGCAGATAAATTTAGGGATGCAAGGGGAGTGAAGGAATATAGAGTCCAGACTTTTATTAACTGCCGCTCCTGTATGGTGGTATATTGTATCACCTGCCCCTGTAACAAACTATATATTGGGAAGACCAAACGTGAACTCCAGATACGTATCGGGGAACACATATCGGACATTAAAAAGGGTGATTTGAAGAGCCCTCTAGCGACTCATTTTAAAATTTATCATCAGCAATCTCCCTCTGGCCTAAAGTATATGGGGATATATCATCTTTTTGAGGATAGAAGAGGAGGAGATAGAAATAGAGTACTCCTACAAAAGGAAACCATGTGGATATATACACTGGGCACCTTGATGCCTAATGGCTTAAATAATGAAATCAAATTTAATATGTTCCTTTGAGGTTGTGGCCTGAGTCTCCCCTTTATTTATTGTTCAAATATTGGTTTGATGACTGCATACCAGTGTCTAAACCAACTCTGTCGTATGAATGTGGAGGGATTTATCCTTATGACCTAGGGAACTCTCCTTTCCATGGGTTGATGGGGACTCGGTCTGGGTTGGCATATTTAGCCTATCTCTGATTTACTCCCTGTCACCACATGGAAGGTAGAACTTATCTCCTAATCCCTTTATGACTGCTCCTGATTACGTTTACATTCCTCCTATCCATGGGGTGATGGGGACCCGGTCAGGACTGGCTAATGCCGTTTTCTGACTTGCTCCCTGTCACCACATGGAATGGGGGGAAAACAAACATTTATCTCTTTAATTCTATTATTCTTGCTCCTGGTATCTTTCAGACAGCACCTTTTGGGTCTGGATAGAAAATCCATAACTATAATAGAATATTCCATTTATATATTGAAAAGGTTGACTTAAATTTATTTTATGATTTACTATATATAATTTTATTTTTATACTTTTATTATGTTTCTAAATATATTTTTCTTTAATTATTATTTTTTTCCCTTTTTTCTTTGTTTAAATTTTTATTTTTATATTTATTTTTATTTATTTTTTCTTTTCTTATTCTTAATATCTTATTTTATTTCATGAATTTTGATTTCTGAGAAACATCTGTCCAGATGATTATGGTCAAAATTATAACCATGAAAATTATACCTGAAACTTTGTCAGAGATAAAAATAAACTATAATGTCTCCAAAAGTAGGAGTAAAACCCTTTATGTATTATATGAAGTTAATTATTGTTAGTAAAACTACTTTTCTTGTGATCAATGATGTATTGAATTCCTTTGAAATGTTTTGAATAGTAGGAAACTGTGAAATGTACGAATCTGTAGAAAGCAAGCCTGGATATTCACTGAATGGGCGGGAACTTGCAATAAAACTTAATTACGAAGGATATATAAAAGGCACTAGCCTGGAACGGAATAATGGCTCTGAGGAAGTCACAGATGTGATGAAACGCGTTAGCAGCTAATTACCCCCTAACACGTGTGTTTGACGTCACACACGATGTACCTTGCTGGATTCTAACCTCAGTCTGCAACGAGCTCAGCCATGCCTGCACTATATCTGTATATGAGGAGGCACGAAGGGAGAGAGATCCAGACAAACCTATTAAAAACCATGAGGACAACTATGGAAAGGAGAGGCTTTTCTGGACCTGTGCTATAAAGCTGGATTTTCGTCCTGTAAAAAGTGTTGGGACTTGGACTACACTTACAACATAAAGGTACCAGTGAAAAAACCTTGAGAAAAGGGTTTGAAATAATCCTCTCAAAGGAAGCAATTTTTGGTCTAATACAGATATGTGTCATGTGAATATATATTCCCAGAAAAAATAACGGCTCCTGACATCTTGCTTAAATATAGGTTATACTTGGCATTTCCTAAAAAAAATCTCTTCCGGATACTTTGCCACCTGGATCCCGTCCATAACATAAATGTTGAAATCTGGACGATGCCTGTAATTTGAAGGCACGAGTGGAAAATCTCTAGCAGGTAGCTAGACAAAATTTCTCCAAACAGATCTTGGGAGTGTCTGCCTTATCTCCTGTTTAAATGCACAATGTGAACAGCACAGCACAGATCTTGGGAGTGTCTGTCTTATCTCCTGTTTAAACGCACAATGTGAACAGCACAGCACAGATCTTGGGAGTGTCTGCCTTATCTCCTGTTTAAATGCACAATGTGAACAGCACAGCACAGATCTTGGGAGTGTCTGTCTTATCTCCTGTTTAAACGCATAATGTGAACAGCACAGCACAGATCTTGGGAGTGTCTGCCTTATCTCCTGTTTAAACGCACAATGTGAACAGCATATAGCCGGCTTTGGGAGGGAATAACCTGCTTATATTCTCTTGTATGTCATTCTCCTTAAACCACATAATGTTATTGTATCATTTTGTAAAACAATGTTTGTATGCATGCAATAATTTGTCGGTATATCGCAATAGCTCTTGCAACATTGTTAGTAATTCATTTCTATGAATGTTAGTAATCCATTTCTATGCACAATGAATTTCCACCAATCTGACAATTGTGCATGGATAATGTAATTTATATCCAAGTTTTTAATATAAAAAAAATCTTAATAATAAATAAATTTTGTATAAATTGTTTAATACAGTCTTAGGCCTCATTTACACGAGCGTGTGCGTTTTGCGCGCGCAAAAAACGCTGCGTTTTGCGCGCGTTTGTATGGCGTATGCACTGCGTATACGCAGCCTTGTTGCGTTTTAAACGCGCGCACGACAAGCGTTTGCATCGCGCGTAAAAAACGCAGAGGGGATTAGTGGGACGGCCGCCTACAAATAGGCCAGCTGGCCCAACCCCTGCTTGCTGGTAGAAATCTGTTTGCAAGGTTATTTCCGCCTCTGCAGAAACCACAGTGTTTGTTTTTCCCTTCAAATTGGAATCGCTTTGACACCCAACTATTATGGCTTCGCCAGCACTGGCGCGTGTGCTTCTTCTCTGGATGATCTCACGTCGGTTTGGCCAGCGCCGACACATGCTGCAGCACCACACGCCTGGAAGAAGTCGCATTTGGGTTCACCCACTTGTGGCCCAACGTACAATAAAAGGGCATTTCCATACCCTGTTTGAGGACTTACGCCGGCATCCCGACAAATTTCGATCCTTCTGCCGCATGTCTGTGGCCACATTTGACCTTCTGCTTGAGCAAACTCGCTCTGGTCTCACCTTCCAGAATACGAACATGAGACGCTGCATTTCGCCCGAGGAACGTCTGCTTGTGACCTTGAGGTATGTATGAAGCTGCTATAACTTAGTCCATGCCGCTGTCTGCTTTACCAGCCCCCCACTAACATGTGTTCTTCCTTTCTTTTTCTTTCTCTTTATTTTCTAGATTTCTGGCCACAGGCAATAGTTATCATTCGTTGCATTTTGAATTTCTTTTGGGAGTGACCACCATTTCGTTCATTGTCACATCCACCTGTGTCGTGTTGTGGCAGAGTTTAAAGAGCACGGTCATGCCTCAGCCCACGACAGAACAGTGGCTAAGTATATCAGAGGGATTTCTTAGAGCTACTGAATTTCCAAATTGCATTGGTGCCCTTGACGGCAAACACATTCGTGTGAGAAAGCCCCCACGCAGTGGCTCGCAATACTATAACTACAAGCAGTATTTTTCCATGGTATTGTTAGCCTTGGCGGACACTAATTATTGTTTCACTATTGTTGATATTGGCTCGTATGGAAGCTCGGCAGATGCCCGCATATTCCGTACATCAAGAATGGGGAAGCGACTCGTGAATAGGCGACTGGGGTTGCCGGAACCCTCCATCCTCCCAGGCTCCAGCGGGCCCCCAATCCCGTATGTAATCGTGGCAGATGAGGGGTTCGCACTCACAAGGCAAGTCATGCGTCCCTTTGCAAGAAGGGGCTTGGATGACCGTAGGCGCATGTTCAATCTCCGCCTGGGCAGAGCTCGGCGATGTGTCGAATGTGCCTTTGGCATTATGTCGAACAGGTGGCGTGTCTTTCTGTCAACAATGCAATTGTCCATGCATAATGTCACACGTGTTATCCAAGCGGGTGTAGTTCTGCATAACTTCTGCCGCATTAATGATGCAAACTTTGATGCTGACTATATCATAACACACGCAGACACCACTGACAATGTCCCGGTGATTCCTCTAGGGCGATCTGTCTCCTCCGGCCTTCGAGTTCGTGATACTTTGGCGGCATATTTTGAGTGCCCATCTGGACCAGCACCGTGGGGGGCTGATGACCTGTGAAGGGGTGAATGTTCTTTTGACGCTTCACTACCGACCTGAGATGTGGGCATTTTTTGTTTTGTTTCTTTTGTGTGTTGGGGTTGGGGTAGGGACTCGCAAAACATGAGGACCCTTGACGCGGGTTGCGAGCTTATATCTCTCGGGGTTTGAGCAGGACTTTACACAGTTGCCGACTTACTTTGCCCATATATCCTGTTGTGCGGACTGCAGTTAGGGAAGTCCAATTGCAAGTGTACTTATTTTGCTTCAGGGCCCATGGCAGGACCTAAACTTTGGAATCCCTTTCAAGCCATGTCAAACCACGAGAGATTAACTAAAACCTCATATCACATGTCCATGCATTGGTCCAAAAGGCCAGAAGTGTGTGAGAGTGTAGGCTAAGGAAATGTGTGCCAAACCTTCTGTTGGGTGGTCGAAAAGAATAATAAAACGAAACAAAACCATGAACTTTTTTTTTTTTATTAAGGGATTCGGACCAATCCCAAATTTTTGGGTAAAAAAATAACACACCAACATGGTGTAACGAAATCCAAACGAAAAACAGGATCACACAATATACGTGGCCAGGCCTGCACCACACACAACAGTGCCGTCAAGAAATATTGGCACCAACACACTCAGAGGTGTTGGTATAGTTGGGCTGGGGAGGCATATGCCTGCATTTCAGCACCACTATGCTGGACCTGGAGCTGGGTAGGTTGTTCCTGGCCAGCATAGTGGTGCTGATGTGGTGGCTGGAATGTGGGCCCCGCGAAGTGGGGAGCCATAGGGCGCATGTATGGATGCGGACGGGCCATATGGGGAACAGGGTGAAATTGGCCAGGCACCTGGGCCGTGGGTGGCGGCATGTAAGTATTTCGCCACTGCTCGATTGCCGTGAAACACGGATGGGGATTGTGTGGCGGTCTGCAAGCGTCGATCAATGTGACGATCGACGCCTGCAGACGGCCCATAAGGTCCATCGGCACCAGGCGTAGGAGGGGCACAATGCTGCGGCCAAAGGCATCATTGCCATCCTCCTCTGCGGCTCGCCTCAAATACTCGAGTACCCGCGTATCCACCTGGGCAGATGTGGAGGGCTGTGGGGCACGAAGACGCCGACTGCGGGCTCGCACGGGCCGCTCCTGGGCTGGAGAGCCAACCGGCCGTTCTGACTGGCCTGGTGCGGGCTCCTGGGGTGTCGGCTCGGGGCTGGGTGGCAGGATATTGGGAGCAGGGGCTTCGGCCACAGACTCCCCCACGTCAGTCTCCTCTGCTGTATCCTCCAAATTGTCGGTGGTTCTACAAGGAGGCAAAAAATTATGAGTACAAAATCTAACAATGCCCACAACAACACGTTGACAGACAGGACCTGGACAAACACACAGTACACTCATGCAACGACATAAATGCTTACGTGCGCATATCCATGATGTCCTTCAGGAACATCAGCTGTTTCGTATAAATGTAGGGCCGTTTGCGAGATGCCCCATCTCCGCTGCGTCCCTTGTCACCCATCTCTCGCCTGAATTGATCACGGCAGCTCCGCCACCGTGTCTTGATATCTTGGACTGGTGTATGTAACAAAAACAAAACACGCCATCAGAACTATCACCTCTCGCTACAAAATGAAGGGCCCTGCAATGGCAATGCGGTGGGACGTGCGAAGCACCTGCTCCACCAAAGTTTCTCGTGCTCATGTGCGCAATACACATACAGGGCCCAGGTTTTCTATAGGCATGACAGGCATTGACAGAAAATGCAAGGTACTCACCCAACCGAGTGCGGTCACGGGTTCGGCCTGTCTCCCACTCTTGCCCAAAGAGGTTTTTGGCCACCAACTCCCATGCGTCCTCCTTCACCGTCCTGTTGTGATACTCCTCACATCTGTTATCCCATATTGCTGGATGCTCCTGGATAAAAAGAATGAGGCGCTCCACATCCATCCCGCGCGGCATGGCTGTAGTATGTGGCTGTGAAACACTCCAAAATATCCCCAGACAACTCTCCTGGCACTGGCTAGTCTTGCCCCCTCGCACTTGAAAGGCAGGCACTTCCTGGTTTGGAGAAGCTTTTTGTAGCTTTATAGACTAATTAGAATGGACATAACAGCTCTTGCGTGTTTTTCGCGCATGCAACGCAGGACCGTCCGTGTGGCATGCGTTGTTTTCACGCACCCATTGAAGTCAATGGGTGCGTGTTGCGTGAAAAACGCAAGATTATAGAACATGTCGTGAGTTTTACGCAACGCACTCACGCAGCGCAAAATACACGCATCGTCTAAACAGCCCCATAGACTATTATAGGTGCGTACGACACGCGTGAAAAGCACGCGCGTCGCACGCGCGTATAATACGCTCGTGTAAACGAGGCCTTATCTTGTATTTATTTTACCCAAAGTGTGCTGGCTGGTCCATTCGTTTTTCGTTTTCTTTTCTGCCATAATCCAATTTTTGTTCCGGATTCGTAAAAAATAAATAAAAGGTCGTCAGCATATAAAATAATTTTATCCTCTTCCCCTCCAGCTCCAAAACCCACAATATTTCCATCTTCTCTGATCAAACAGGCAAGAGGTTCCAAAGAGTAGGGGAGAAAGAGGACAACCCTGTCTTGTACCCCTACTTAAATAGAAAAATTCTGAGTTCTCACCATTTATGTTAATGTTTGCTCTAGGACCATTATATAATAATTTAACCATTCCTATAAAAAATTCTCCAAAACCTTGCTTTCTCATGACTGCCCATAAATAGCCCCACTCCACTCTGTCAAATGCTTTAACTGCATCGAGAGACAGAATGGAGCGGGGGGGCCTCTCCTGGTGTAACTTGAATATTCCCAAATACCCGACGAACATACTGGTTGACCGTTCTACCAGAAATAAATCCCTGGTGATCACTATGTACTACAGTAGAGATTACTTTAGCCAACCTTCCCGCCAACACTTTGGCGAAAAGTTTAGCATCCGTGTTCAACAGGGAAATAGGTCTGTAAGATTCCATCCTTTCCGGCCATTTACCTGGTTTCAATATCAAAGCTATATTAGCTTCTACCATTGAACTTGGCAATCTACCTTCTACCACTGCCGAACTCAATGTTTTTAACAGGGCTGGTACTAGTTCTTCCCCAAATGTTCTATACAGTTCAAATGGGAAACCATCCAAACCTGGAGCTGTATTTCCTTTAACACTAGTCAATGCATTTCTTAATTCTTCCAGGGAGATTGGTCGATACAACTCATCTTTCTGAATATCAGACAAGGGGGAGAAAGACATTGAATCTAGAAAGAGCTCCAATTGTTCTTCATTATACTTTTTTCAAGAGCAATACAATTCTGAATAATAATTAAAGAATTCTGATCTAATTTCATAATCTTGCTTAATCATATTCCCTCTTTTATCAAGAATTGCCAAAATATTACTCTTCTGACTTTGATTTTTAATGATACTCATTAATAGTTTATTTGGTGTTCCTGATTCACAGAAATTTTTCTGCCCCCAAAAAAATAATTTATTTTGTGCTTTCTCGATTAACCAGGCCTTATATTCCTCTTGGGCCTAAAGCCACAACTTTAAACTATCTTCCGTAGGGGTTTCAAAGAAATTTGCCTCCAACAAATTTTTCTTTTCCCTGCTCAATCTTATTATATTCTCTTTTTAATCTTATAATTCTTTTAAAAAGGATACCCCTTATCCCCTTCGCGCTCAGGTCAGTAATAGTACGTCCTGCTAAGTAGAACGTTCGCGCTCAGGTCAGTACTATTACTGACCTGAGTAAACAAGGCGCCATTTAATCCCGGCGCGTGCTTGAGCTGTGATACCTGCCGTTTCCGACAGCAGGCTATCACAGTTTAGTGTGCAGGGACCGATCGCGGTTGTCCCCGCCGATTAACCCCTTAGAAGCCGCGTTCAATAGCGATCACGGCTTCTTAGGGGTTAAGCTGCCATCGCCGGCCTGCTACACGATAGCGGGCCGTGATGGCTACTATGGCAACCAGAATCCTAACAATGGACTCTGGCTACGCCATCGACGGAAGCCTAGTGGGTCCCGACAAAGTCAGGACCCACTATGCTTGCTGTCAGCGAACAGCTGACAGCTCTAATACACTGCACTACGTATGTAGTGCAGTGTATTAGAATAGCGATCAGAGCCTCCTGCCCTCATGTCCCCTAGTGGGACAAAGTAAAAAAAGTGTAAAAAAGTAAAAAAAAGTTGTGTAAAAATAAGAAAATAAAAGATTTAAAAGTAATAAAAGTAAAAGTCCCCCTTTTTCCCTTATCAGTTCTTTATTATTAATAAAAATATATAAATAAACAAATAAACTATACATAATTGGTATCGCCGCGTCCGTAACGTCCTGAACTACAAAACGATGTCGTTATTTATCCCGCGCGGTGAACGCCGTAAGAGAAAATAATAATAAACCGTACCACAATCACAATTGTTTAGTCACTTCACCTCCCAAAAAATGGAATAAAAAGAGATCAAAAAGTCGCATGTCCCTAAAAATGGTACTGATGGAAACTACAGTTCGTTACGCAAAAAATAAGTCCTCGCACGACTTTCCTGATGGAAAAATAAAAACGTTATGGCTCTTAGAATAAGGTAACACAAAAAGTAAATGATATTCTACAAAATGTATTTTATTGTGCAAACGCCATAAGACATAAAATAAAACTATAAACATCTGGTATCGCCGTAATCGTATCGCCCCGCAGAATAAAGTGAATATGTCATTTATAGCGCACGGTGAACGCTGTAAAAAAAAATTGAATAAAAAACAATAGTAAAATTGCTGTTTTTTTAGTCCCCACGCCACCTAAAATTAGAATAAAAACTGATCAAAAAGTCGCATGCACCCCAAGAAAACTACAATGGATTCCTCAAGGTCTCTAGTTTCCAAAAAGGGGTCACTTTTGGGGGGTTTCCACTGTTTTAGCACCACAAGACCTCTTCAAACCGGACATGGTGCCTAATAAATTAAATTAAATTAATTAAATGTCACCTCTACTTTGCTCTAAATTCCTGTGAAACACCTAAAGGGTTAATAAACTTTTTAAATGCTGTTGTGAATACTTTGAGGGGTCTAGTTTCTGAAATGGGGTGTTTGATAAGGGTGTCTAATATATGGGCCCCTCAAAGCAACTTCAGAACTGAGCTGGAAACTAAAAAATAAAATAAAAATGAGGCAATACTTCGCTTCTTACATTATACTCATAATGAGCCGCGCCCACCCCGAGATGACCCCAGTTTTGACCGTTTGTATAAACGGAGACCCCTATTAGACCGTTTCAGTGCCCGGTTTTCCCAAGCATACACCCCCGAGAAGTGTATTTCTATTGATGAGTCCCTGGTACATTTGAAAGGGAGGCTTCAATTCCGCGAGTACCTGCCGGGTAAGAGGGCAAGGTATGGCGTGAAGATGTATAAGCTGCGAGAGTGCATCAGGGTATACCTACAAATTTAGGATATATAAAGGGAATGACACCAGTACTCAGCCCCCAGAATGCCCCCCCTTACTGGGAGTTAATACAAAAATTGTGTGGGATTTGGTGCACCCACTGCTGGACCAGGGTTACCACCTCTACCTGGATAATTTTTATACCAGCGTCCCACTCTTCAACTGCCTCGCTTCCAGAAGTCCTGCGGCATGCGGCACTGCTAGAAGAAACCTGAGAGGCCTCCCTAAGACTCTGCTTGGGCAAACACTCAGAAGGGGTGAGAGCAGGGCACAATCTAACAGCAACATATTGTGTGTCAAGTACAAGACCAGGGAGATGCCACACCAGTACCCATGTACCTGTACGAGGTACCAGTACAGAGACCCCCAAACCAGACTGCATCCTGGACTACAATAGGTACATGGGAGGGGTGGACTTGTCAGATCAAGTCCTGAAGCCTTACAGTACTTCTGGAAGCGGGGCCACAGGCATCGTACCAGGGCAACACTTTTTAGGAGAAGTTCCCCAAACTGGCAAGAAGGGAAAAAGTCAAAAGAGGTGCAGAGTCTGCTATAAGAGGGGGATAAGGAAGGACATAATATATCAATGTGACGCGTGTCCCGAAAAACCAGAGCTCTGTATGAAAGAGTGTTTTAAAATTTATCATCCATCCCTTTATTTTTAATTTACCCCAGTTTTACTCGCTCTGATCCACTTCGCACAGCTTACCCCTCCTCATCTTTCCTCTCTGAGCCCTGCTGTGTGCCCAGGCAGCTGATAACAGCCACATGTAGGGTATTGCCGTACCCAGGAGAGCCAACATTACAGTTTATGAGGTGTATATCTCCGGTGGCGCATGCTGGGCACAATATATCGGACACTGAATTGGCATATATGTATAGAAAATTGCAAATTTCACTCTGCACCAACTGCTGCACATTATCTTTTACACAATACCTGTGGGGTCAAAATGCTCACTACACCTCTAGATGAATGCCTTAAGGGGTGTAGATTTTAAAACAGGGTAACTTCTTGGGGGTTTCAACTGTACTGGTACCTCAGGGGCTTCTGCGTACAAGACTTAGCACCAGAAAAGCTCCAGTAGGCCAAATGGTGGTCCTTTCCTTCTGAACCCTGCCGTGTGCCCAGGCAGCTAATAACAGCCACATGTAGGGTATTGCCGTACCCCGGGGGGAGCCCACATTACAGTTTATGGGGTGTATGTCTCCGGTGGCACATGCTGGGCACAATATATCGTACACTGACATGGCATATATATAGAAAATTGCAAATCTCACTATGCACCATCTGCTGCGCATTATCTTTTACACAATACCTGTGGGGTCAAAATGCTCACTACACCTCTAGATGAATTCCTTAAGGGGTGTCGTTTTTAAAATGGGGTCACTTCTCGGGGGTTTCAACTGTACTGATACCTCAGGGGCTTCTGCACACACGACTTAGCACCAGAAAATTTCCAGTAGGCCACATGGTGGTCCTTTCCTTCTGAGCCCTCCCATGGGCCCAAACGGCAGTTTATCACCACAAATAGGGTATTGCCACACTCAGGACAAATTGGGCAACAAAATGCGGTATTTTATTCCTTGTGAAAATAAGAAATTTTGAGCCAAAACTACCTCTTATTGGAAAAAATATATTTTTTTTTAATTCACAGCCCAATTCAAATAAATTCTGTGAAAAAACTGTGGGGTCTAAATGGTCACAACACCCATAAATAAATTCTTTGAGGGGTGTAGTTTCCAAAATGGGGTGACTTCTGGTGGGTTTCCATTGCTTTGATACCTTTGGGGCTCTGCAAATGCGACATGGCACCTGAAAACCAATCCAGCAAAATCTGGGCTCCAAAGAACACATAGCGCTCCTTTCCTTCTGAGGCCTCCCATGGGCCCAAACGGCAGTTTATCACCACAAATGGGCTATTGCCGCACTCAGGACAAATTGGGCAACAAATTGGGGTATTTTATTCCTTGTGAAAATAAGAAATTTTGAGCCAAAACTACCTCTTATTGGAAAAAATTACATTTTTTTGAATTCACAGCCCAATTCAAATAAATTCTGTGAAAAAACTGTGGAGTCTAAATGGTCACAACACCCATAAATGAATTCCTTGAGGGGTGTAGTTTCCAAAATGGGGTCACTTCTGGTGGGTTTCTATTGCTTTGATACCTTTGGGGCTCTGCAAATGCGACATGGCACCCGAAAACCAATCCAGCAAAATCTGGGCTTCAAAGAACACATAGCGCTCCTTTCCTTCTAATACCTCCCATGGGCCCAAACGGCAGTTTATGGCCACAAATAGGGTATTGCCGCACTCAGGACAAATTTGGCAACAAAATGGGGTATTTTATTCGTTGTGAAAATAAGACATTTTGAGCCAAAACTACATCTTATTGGAAAAAAGTTTTTTTTTTTAAATTCTCAGCCCAATTCAAATAAGTTCTGTGAAAAAACTGTGGGGTCTAAATGGTCACAACACCCATAAATAAATTCCTTGAGGGGTTTTGTTTCCAAAATGGGGTCACTTTTGGTGGGTTTCCATTGCTTTGATACCTCTGAGGCTCTGCAAATGCGACATGGCACCCGAAAACCAATCCAGCAAAATCTGGACTCCTATGAACACATAGCGCTCCTTTCCTTCTGAGGCCTCCCATGGGCCCAAACAGCAGTTTATCACCACAAATGGGGTATTGCCGCACTCAGGACAAATTGGGCAACAAAATGGGGCATTTTGTTCCCTGTGAAAATAAGAAATTCTGATCAAAAATGACATCTTATTGGAAAAATTGTCATTCTTTTAATTTCACAGCCCAATTCAAATACGCGCTGTGAAAAAACTACGGGGTCAAAATTGTAACAATAACCATAAATTAATTCCTTGAGGGGTGCAGTTTCCAAAATGGGGTCAGTTTTGGGGGATTCCTACTGTTTTGGCACCTCAACACCTCTCCAAACCTGGCATGCTGCCTAAAATATATGCTAATAAAAAAGCACCACCAAAATGCACTAGGTGCTTCTTTGCTTCTGGGGCTTGTGTTTTAGTCCACGAGCGCACTAGAGCCACATGTGGGACATTTCTAAAAACTGAAGAATCTGGACAATACATATTTAGTTGTGTTTCTCTGGTAAAACCTTCTTTGTTACAGAAAAAAAATAGAATAAAATTGAAATTCAGAAAGAAAAACGAAATTTGCAAATTTCACCTCCACTGTGCTTTAATTCCTGTGAAATGCCTGAAGGGTTAAAAAACTTTCTAAATGCGGTTTTGAATACTTTGAGGGGTCTAGTTTTTAAAATGGGGTGCTCTATGGGGGTTTCTAATACATAGGCCCCTCAAAGCCACTTCAGAACTGAACAGGTACCTTAAAAAAAAGGCTTTTGAAATTTTCTTAAAAATATGAGAAATTGCTGTTTATGTTCTAAGCCTTGTAACGTCCAAGAAAAATAAAATAATGTTCAAAAAACGATGCCAATCTAAAGTAGACATATGGGAAATGTGAACTAGTAACTATTTTGGGTGGTATAACCGTCTGTTTTTCAAGCAGATGCATTTAAATTCTGAAAAATGCTATTTTTTCTAAATTTTCTCTAAATTTTGCAATTTTTCTCAAATAAAGACTGAATATATCGACCAAATTTTACCACGAACATGAAGCCAAAAGTGTCACGAGAAAACAATCTCGGAATCGCTTGGATAGGTTTAAGCATTCCGATGTTATTACCACATAAGCTGAAATATGTCAGATTTGAAAAATGGGCTCTGAGCCTTAAGGCCCAAACTAGGCTGCGTCCTTAAGGGGTTATACAGGCTTTTAATGTTTCCCAAACAATTAAGTCTGGGGCAGTCTCCCAATTTAGTGACAAAATATTATGAATTTCAACTTTGATATTTACAGGGTCTTGTAATAATGAGAACCAATGTGGATTTATTTTTATAGGCTTAATGAATTCCTTTTTTTCATTTATTTTTATGTCCACAATAAGTGGCGTATGATCCAAAATGCTTTTGTTGTCATATTTTATTTTCCCAATAGTTGTAACAAGTGATTCACTACACAATACCAAGTCAATACGTGACATGGTATGGTGTGAACCACTATAACAAGAGTACATTTTCTTTTTAGGGTTTTTCAATCTCCATATATTTACTAGACCCATTTCTTCACTTATCCTCGCCAATGATGTTTTAATTGGGCTTTTATTTCTTCCCTTAGAGCAAACCCTATCCATTACCTCGTCCATAACACAATTCATATCCCCCAAAACCATTACAGGACAATCGTTTCTACTAATAATATAATTACATAATTTCTTGAACACCACGGATGAAAACGGAGATAGTATGTATACAAAAGCTAAAATACAAATTAATTCCTTTAATCTACAATGAATAAAAATGAATCTACCTTCATTGTCTATATTTTTATCAAGTATCTCACATTGCACTCCCGAGTGAATAAGAACACTCACTCCCCTAGAATAGGAGGAGTGTATAGAATGAAACTGTTGTGACCACCACCTATTTCCCAATCTTGGGATTGTTTCTGGTGTCAAATGTGTTTCTAACAAACATGTAATTGATGGAAATAGTTTTTTTTATATAATTCTTAATAGTAAAAGGTTTTAATTTTTCCCCCATACCCCTAATATTCCATACCACAATTTTAGTGTTCATCCGTGCGTTCTAACAGAATGAAAAATGACAAATATTAGAAATTTCATATAACATATTCGTAAAAAATTCTTAATGTATTCCAATACCAGACCGGTCTTGCCCCACCCCCCTCCCCTTCCCTTCTTTTGACTTGTCATTTTTTTTTAACAAGTTTCTCAACCAACGCATGTTCCCCTAATACACCAGTAATTAATTCATAATGATTTCAAACTTGCTAACCACTTAAATGTCTCTTCCTGTGACGAATGAAAATTAACCTTACCCTGATATTCTGTTCTCAATTTAGCTGGATACATTAAAGAATATTTAATCCCTACCTCTCTGAGTTTTTTCTTGACTGGACCAAAAGCTTGTCTCTTTAATTGAGTGTCATATGATTAGTCAGGATATATTGCTATTTTTGAATTGTTATGGGATAGATTTTGTAACTCCCTTGACTTTCTCAATATATTATCTCTATCCCGGGAGTTTAGAACATTGGCTATTATAGCTCTAGGTCTAGAACCAGGGATAGGCACTCTTGCTGGCACTCTACGAGCTTTCTCTATGCCAAACAAAGGAGACAGATTTTCAATTCCTATTTTGTTTTGGATCCAATTTTGGACAAATGTTTCAACACCTTCCCTTTCTTTCCCTTCTGGAAAACCCAATAATCTGATGTTACTCCTTCTGGAGCGATCTTCTATGTCAACCATTTTATTTTTCAGTGTACTCTTTCCTTCCACTAACCCCTTCATCTCCTTTTTCAATTGAGTAACTTCATCTTCAAGTGAACTCACTCTATTTTCCACTTCAGTATATATTTCTTTAATTTTACCCATATCATCTCTTATTATTGCAATTTCTATACTAATGCTACCTACTTGAGAGGATACTTTATTAATAGCGTCTAAAATTTCAGTCAATGATGGTAGAGCTTGGTCGCTCAAAATCTCCCCAGTTGTCTTATTTGCTGTTCTAGTTTTCCCTGCTACAAGGGGGGACATCATATATTTGTCCATCTTGCTTGTATTCTTACCCTCCTTACTAGGGCTCAACGATTTTCTACTTTTAGCTGGCATTACCCTGATTCTTCCTTCCCCCCTTTACTCTCTCCAGACACACAATACACAAAACACAAAAACAAACAAGACAAAAAAAAAATATGAATATAAAGTTATGAAATAGAGTCTGATCAGAGACCACCGATTTCAAAAACCGCAATTCAAGCAGCTTGTAAATGAGAGAGAGTTCCAATGTAATCTTCCCATTGGCATATTACGATTTCAGTCTCTTACATGTTCGAGGGTCCAGAAAAAAAACCAAAAAAAAAAAACCAGGGTACTTTATATACTGGAGCAGCAGGCAATATGCAGTTGACTAGATGAGTTTCATTGTGCCCCCTTCCAAAGATGCCAAGAATGCCTTAAGAATATCTGAGCTTCTTAATCATACCAATTCCCTTCGGAGAAATAGACCATATAGCTCTTGTATTATCACTCTTTAATAGCAAGTAAATAGCAATATAGGAGTCATACTTGAGGCTGTACTAAAGTTTATACTTGCAGTTTGTGCTTTATAGTTTTTCCAGAGTAAGCACAGCACAGCAAGCCCTTGATATCTGCTGCTGAAATCCTTCCTCCAACTTCTCCTCAGGTTTCATGCAGCGTTCAAATTCCAGCAAGGGGTAAACACACAGCATTTAGTGCAGACCATCTGATACACCAGGAGGATCTTGAGCACCCTATCCAGCCTCCAGAACAGCCTGCACACAGTCAGACCACACCAATCGATGCACAGTTAGACCATACCAATCGATGCATGATCAATGCATACCAGCACATCAGTGCATACTAATCCATGCATAATCAGTGTACCCAGTGTTCGGCATCAGCGTTCAGAGCTGGTCCTCCACAACCACGCTCCCAGTGACCAGTAACAGCAGAGCAGACAGGCAGGTAGGTAGAAATCAGTGTTCACAGCTTCACAGAGAGCAGCCACAGCAATCACAAGCACATGGTGAAAAATGGGTGGAACACCAGACGTGCTCCTACATGCTCCCTCCTCCCCCAGGACATACAGATTTCTAATATATACGTATTTAAAATTCGTATCAAATACCTTTCTTATAGCGGTGTTTATCTAAAATAAATGTTATAGCCCACAGATTAGTCCATAGAAATGCACCCATAGGACAACAGAATGAACTAAAGATGGCGGCAGTCATGTGACAGGTGAATTATAGGTTATTGAGGAGCAGAAGTTATAAAGTATTTTTACCGACAGCAACATCTCCTCCTCATGTCTGTCAGGTCTGTGAGGAGCCGCTCTTACATTCGTCTCCTGTCTCCTCTGTGTGCTTTTTTTTTTAATACTTAACTTTATTAACAACATGGCAACATCCTGTGGAGACAGCCAGACATTTAAAAAATCATCTAGAGACCATGGATGTCTCCACTATGTGGCCCCAACACAAGCATGTCATGTAACCAAGCTGCAAGGGGTCACATGATGCGTGTGTGTCGGGGGGGGGGGGGTCACATGACTTACGCCATGTTTAGTCATATACAGTTAACCTGTGGATATATTACACAGGACTAATCTCTGGACTACGCCATTCTACTGTGACAGTGTGTGAGCAGAATCTCTAATACATGTATATTAGAAAACTGTATGATTTCCTATTCTACAAATAAATAAAAGAATTATTAAAAAACTAGACAACCCCTTTAAATGCTGTGTTACTCTTTTCCAGTTGGCTTTCCATGTTCTCTATGGTCTCTATAGTCAAAATACATATGAATAGTGATGGGACATGGGCAGTGGTATAAAGTTTGGGTAACATGTTGTCACGAGGGGTTCGTGGACCCACTGGGCCGTACCGCCTTGGCGGTAAGGCAGCTGGCCAACAGGACGCAGGTCAAAGTCTATAGTTCATATAGGGTACCTGTGGCAGCTCGGACAGTAGCAAGGCAGGCTAGGCAGGAACTCGGCAACAGGTGGACGTCAGGTGTGGAGAAGCAAGTCAGGTCGCGCCCTGCCCCTTTAAGAGCGGGTACGAGCATGCTCGCGCACCCTACGGGATCCGGCATTGGTGAGTAGACGCGAGCGCTGGCTTCTACTGAGGAGGAGGCTGGGGCCAGCGCTTGCCGACTCGTGGCTGCCACGGACATGACAGTATCCCCCCTCTTACGCCCCCTCTTCTAGGGACCAGAGCGAGAGAGAAACTTTTTCAGAAGAGCAAGAGCATTGAGGTTCTCCTCTGGCTCCCAAGATCTCTCTTCAGGACCAGATCCCTTTCAATCCACCAAATAAAAGGTCTTTCCTCTCACTCTTTTGGTGTCCAGGATCTCTTGAACCTCAAAGGTGTCTGAAGGGCCGCTGGTGACAACCACAGGGCTAGGAATCTTGGTGTAGCGGTTCAGGACCACTGGCTTCAGGAGGGATACATGGAAGGAGTTGGGGATCGTGAGGGTAGGAGGCAGCCGAAGCTTATAGGCGACAGGGTTGATTTGTTGTAGGATCTCGAATGGTCTGAGGAACCTGGGAGCAAACTTGCATGACGGTACTCTTCGTCGAATGTTCCTGGAGGACGGCCAGACCTTTGTGCCAGGAAGAAACTGAGGTGGTTCTCTTCTCCTTGTGTCCGCCCTCCGTTTCATATGGTCAACTGCCAGCAGGGTGGAAGATCGAGTCTGCCGCCAAATTTGTAGAAAGTCCCTAAAGGCCACGTCAGCAGCTGGTAACTTGGATGAATCAGGAACCGGGAGAGGTATTCGTGGGTGTTGGCCAAGAACTATGAAGAACGGAGTGTTCCTTGTGGACTCGCTGGTATGATTGTTGTAGGAGAATTCAGCCCACGGAAGCAACTGTACCCAGTCATCATGTTGCCTAGAGACGAAGTGACGCAGGTAGTTCTCCAAGATTTGATTCTCTCGACCTGTCCATTGGACTGAGGATGGTAGGCCGAGGAAAAGTCCAACTTCACACCTAGAAGTCCGCAGAGGGCTCTCCAGAACTTCGAGGTGAACTGAACCCCCCGATCAGACACAATATGCTGCGACAAGCCGTGCAGGCGGAAGATGTGTTGGATAAACAGTTTGGCCAGTTGAGGAGCAGACGGAAGACCGGTCAGAGGAACGAAGTGGGCAATTTTTGAAAATCGATCCACCACCACCCAGACAGTGCTGCATCCGGCAGATAGAGGCAGGTCCGTAATAAAGTACATAGCTATATGCTGCAAGGGAGCATCGGGCACAGGCAATGGCTGGAGCAGACCAGCGGGTCTGGAGTGAGCGACCTCGTTAGCTGCACACACAGAGCAGGACAATGCACCAATATAGGACATGTCGTGAGTTTTACGCAGCGGACACACGGACACACGCTGCGTGAAAATCACTGACAGTCTGCACGACCCCATAGAGTAACATAGGTCCGTGCGAGGCGCGTGAAAATCACACACGTTGCACGGATGTATTACACGTTCGTCTGAATAAGCCCTAACAATAAGGCCCAGTTCACAGAGTTTTTGGGCTTTGATATTGACTCGGACACTGCGTCAGAATCAGCACCAAAGAACTTCCAAAACCGCCTCCCATTGATTTAATCTGAAATCAATGGGAGCCAGTTGCGGAAAAAAGAAAAAGCAGCACGTCCTTTCTTGCCGCGGTTCCGCCTCTGACCTCCCATCGAAATCAATGGGAGGCAGAAAATGCATTTTTCGCTGCGTTTTTTGTCTGCTGTCCTCAATCGCCGCGAGCAAAAAACGCAGCAAAAAAACGCGGCAAGATAGTGTGGGCAGGTCAAAATCTGCCTCAAAATTCTTTAAGGAATTTTGAGGCAGATTTTTTTTTGCCTGCAAAATACTGTGTGAACAGGGCCATACATAAACAACACTTTGAGATAATTTACTCACTGTGTCAGAAGAGCTGCTCCCACTCCAGTCCTCTTCCGGCGATGTCTTCCAGGGGAGGTCTTCGGTCCAGACGTCCAGTCCTTCACCTCCAGCCAGGCTCCAGGTAAGTTTTGTCCATGTGTGTCCGCGGCTGCGCGCGCTTCGTTCGCGGGTGCGCGCGCGGTCGATCGTGGGTGCGCGCGCGGGCGGTCTCCAGTGCGGGTGTTCGTGGATGCGCGCTCGCGAGTGCGCACGCGCGGGAGTTTCCTTGTGCGCGCGATCGGGTGCGCGCGCGCGGGCGGACGGTTTGACGGCCCCCCATGACGAGGGGAGGGGGCCCGCAGCAGCAGCAGCTCACGACATTCTTTTGGTGAAAAAAACGGGCCCCATTGCAGGGGCCCGTTGTTTCCTACCAAAAGAATGTCGAGGCAGTTGCCGGGCCCCCCTTTCAATTAGGTTTGGCCGGGCCCCTCACACCACTACCCCTAATACCCCCCTGATGGCGGCCCTGGCTGGACCCCTCTTATAGTCCAGAGTACTCACGGGTCAAAGTTCAGGAACGAGGTCCTACGGGATCTGGCATTGGTGAGTAGACCCGAGCGCTGGCTTCTCCTGAGGAGGAGGCTGGGGCCAGCGCTTGCCGACTCGTGGCTGCAGCTGTCAGGGGAAGAATGGCGCTGACAGCCCGCAGCCACGGACATGACACATGTCTTTAGTTGAATATATATTCACAATATGGAAAGGACAAGACACTGCTGAGAGTCAGGTTCTCCTGTTTACTAGACCGGTGCTTTACCCAAATAAGTCCACAGCGTCGTATTTATGTCATAATAAAGATTCATTCTCCTCAACATAACAGAAACTGTATTCTTAATGGGGGGGGGAGGGGGCTATCGGCTTCCCTTAGAAGACAGCAAAAATGTATAAGGAAATATTAAAAATATATAATTTTTCATTGAATTGAGAATCCAGAGTGTGAACCATTACAGCCCGGAAACAATCCATGTAATAAAGCCGGACATCTCTAATAACGAGAGGGGTAAGAAATGGTGAAAGTGTACAATAACCTTATGTGACGTCTTAATGGAAATCATTGGGGTACCCCAAGATAAAACAAATTGCCTGCCCCGCCGGTATCTTGCATGGAGATCACTAACATTACATCTTAAATCTTTAAATAAAGTTGGCACAATTTTAACCCCTTTTCAAGAAGACCCCATTAAATTAGGGTTTTTATTACATGTGTGCAGATAAATTCCAGATAAACCTTTACTACAATTTAGTACAACTGAAGACGTCCCCTGAATAAGTAATGAAATGTCTTTATAATTTCTAACACAATTCCAGGAGGTTTTCCCATCACATGATTATTTTGTCGGACAATGAACCTGTGGCATGTAAACATTGAACTGACAAATGTCACATGAGCCCAATATCAGAGGTGACAATCTATTTACTGGAACATCTTTACCATATGGAAAAGACAAGAAACTGCTAAGACGTGAACTCAGGATCCCGTTTACTAGACCGGCGCTTTATCCAACTAAGTCACAGCGCCAATATAAAACCCTCCAGAAGTCATACCATCTATCTAATAAAAGTCACTGTATTGCTGATTGTTGCTGCTGCTGCTGCTACTATTGTTATAAGTGGGACGTAGAACAATATATAAAATTCAGGTGACACGATTAACAATTAGATATATGAAATAATGGGTGACATCACGTCCTGTATCAGCACCAGGATTTACATTTAAAGTCAAATCTATTTAGGGGAGAAATAATTATCACTTGGACAAAGACTGAAGTATAACGGCGCTGTATAAATGCTGGACGCAGAACAATATGACAATATTTGGTGCAATATTAGATATAGGAAACTAGAGTCCGGTGCCGGCGACAACTTTTCCATGAGACGATTAATTCTTTTAATCATGTCTATCATATTACTTGGCCAGTGAGCTCCTAGGGGGGTCTATAGGAGTCATGGATGCACTTTTGTGATTATTATGGACCTTCTCCCCAGGGTTTGATATGAATATTGAAAATAAAGCAACTATGTGCCAGCTTGAGTGCTTAGCTTTACTTCCGATAATACTGTTCAGTGGTTTCTTGTATACCTGCTTTTCATTGGGCGCAGAGCAACAGTATGAGATTTTCTTGATGTCTCTTTTTGTAGGTTTTTCAATATCTACATCCTGACTGTAAATACATTGTATTGTCATCCAATATACATGAGCTGCTTTTTAGCAAAACTTAGTCCTGATTTCTTAGGACTCCACAATGAATAGTTTGTGTGGGAATCTCTGCTGTTCCCCTTTAAGATTAGCATGTGGGCAGGGGGTATAGCAATTCCTCGTCAGCATAGTGGTGAGCGCTCACGCCTGTCACGCAGCCTCCGAAGGGGCGGTTTACTTTTCTGCTTTTGCCATAGTTTGTTTTTTTCTAAATAAAGTCATATGAAGCCACAATTTTTGAGTCAGTTCATACACTGCAACCATTTTTTTTAATCTACTATAAAGTAGTTGATTCATCATGAACTTTTTTTTATGGTTTTGGGTTTTATATACTAAGCCAGTCCACCAATGAGCACCTTAAAAACACAAGTCACTGCTGAGATTTAAAATCAGGATCTCCAGTCTACGAGACAGGCACTTTAACCATCTAAGCCACAGCAGCCTGCCATTAGTAGCTAATTTTTTTCTGGTATTATTGTATTATTGATAATATTGTATTAACATAAACTAGACTTTTTATTGGTGATCGCCATTGTCTCTCGTAAATTTTGCAATATTACATGTCTATTTTAGGGTAATTTTTTTTTACTTTGTGTTTTTTATAATTAATGTAAAATGTATACCTGTAAAAATGGTTTCAAAGGACCTAAGGGGCAAAATCGGTGAGCACATAGTGTTTAAAGAGGCTTTGTCAACAGTTTATAAGTGCCCTATCTCCTACCTAATCTGATAGGCACTGTAATGTAGATAACAGGTTTTATTTTTTTTTAAACCATTTATTTTTGACGTGGTTAGGACGATAGTTTGTTTTATGCTAATTTGTTCTAAATGCCCAACTGGGCGTTTTTTGACTTATGACCAAGTGGGCGTTGTAAAGAGAAGTATATGACGCTGACCAATCAGCATCATATACTTGTCTTCATTCATGTCCAGCTGTACTCACAGCAAAGCGTGATCTCGCGAGATCACGCTGTGCTGTCACTTACACCCACAGTAGCTTTACCGGAGTGTCGGGAGAATCAAAAAACATCGCCTATAACCAGAGTGTCGGGAGAATGACCAGACATCGCCTTCAGCCAGGAGGCAATGTCTTTTCATTCTCCCGACACTCCGGTAAAGTTACTGTGGGAGTGACAGCACAGCACACAAGAAAATGGTGACAGCACACTGCGAACACTAAAGCCATCTAAGCCACTAAATATAAATAAATATGCATTACTGCTAAATCTACTTTTTGTGTTGTTTATGTGATTCATATATGTCGGGTTAGTGACTGCCTCCATTTTTGTTCTTGTACTCCCCCCCATTCTGCCCTGGGAGATTTTAATGATTCCTACCATCCCCAAGTATATGTAGGCTTAGTCTCAGTTCTGGGTGTATGTGCAGCATAGGTTCCCACCTCATAGAGGTCGGCTTGTCATGGCAGGTGGGCTCATACAATTTGATCAAAATGTGCGCTAAGAACCTCCCTATTGTAAGTAGATTTAGCAGTAATGCATATTTATTTATATTTAGTGGCTTAGGTGGCATTCGTGTTTGCAGCGTGCTGTCGCCATTTTCTTGTGTGCTGTATAAATTTGCAGTCACAGGCGTTATTGCACCTGTATACACGTTTTGTTTCATTTTGTTGGAGTGTGCTGTACAAATTTTTGTGTTTTTTAGATAGATAGATAGATAGATAGATGGGGTTGGGGTGCGCACCGAGGGGGAAAGTGTTGTGATCACATGCACAGATACCTCGATGATTTGTCTCTTGGCAGAGCTCCATGATGTCAGGTGTCTAGAGACAGCTGTATTTCAGAGCTAAATGCCGCTACAGTGTGGCAAACAGTGTATATCTGCAGGACATTCTGGAACGTCCCTGCAGAGTTAATCGAAGACCGCCCGGACGTTTATAGTCTATGGGCGGTCCGCAAGTGTTTAATAAAGCAATTCCCTAATATTAAAAACTCATTAAATATCAGCGTTCCCATATTAGATGTCAAGTTATATACACCCGATTTGTTTTACTCATTTAAAAGATATTAGAGTAAAACCACAACATACTATTTACAATATCTAGTATGGATAACCACTGCATTATAATATCTTATTCTATTTACTGACTCACTTTTACCATTGACACTGACATTTCTCAAAATTGACTCGGAGAGATAGTTAATTCTGTACATCTGTCGACCAAAGTTACTTATATAAAGAGAACCAGAAATTCCTTCTCCTGAAGTAACTTGAGATACTTGTTATTCCGCTAAATCTTTTATATCCTGATACACCTTATAGGAAATCTTCAATATATTTCATATCATTGTGTGTTTGTGTGTGTGTGTGTGTGTGTGTGTGTGTGTGTGTGTGTGTGTGTATACAGTACTGTGCAAAAGTTTTAGGCTGATCGTTTTTTCTATCAATTAACAAAATACAAAGTGAATTAACAGAAGATAAATCTAAATCAACTCAATATTTGTTGTGACCACCCTTTGCCTTATAGATAGGTGTAAGAAGGCTCAGCCTATTATAAATGGTGGATCCTGTGTTATCTATATATAGGTGTTACCTGTCAGTGTAATCCTGCCTGTGATGATACTGAGATGACAGCTGAGAATTGATCTCTACAGAACTGGAAGGGTCAGTCTATTATGAATGGTGGATCCTATGTTATCTATATATACAGTGAAGGAAATAAGTATTTGATCCCTTGCTGATTTTGTAAGTTTGCCCACTGTCAAAGACATGAACAGTCTAAAAATTTTAGGCTAGTTTAATTTTACCAGTGAGAGATAGATTATCTAAAAAAAAAAACAGAAAATCATATTGTCAAAATTATATATATTTATTTGCATTGTGCACAGAGAAATAAGTATTTGATCCCTTTGGCAAACAAGACTTAATACTTGGTGGCAAAACCCTTGTTGGCAAGCACAGCAGTCAGACGTTTTTTGTAGTTGATGATGAGGTTTGCACACATGTTAGATGGAATTTTGGCCCACTCCTCTTTGCAGATCATCTGTAAATCATTAAGATTTCGAGGCTGTCGCTTGGCAACTCAGATCTTCAGCTCTCTACATAAGTTTGCGATGGGATTAAGGTCTGGAGACTGGCTAGGCCACTCCATGACCTTAATGTGCTTCTTTTTGAGCCACTCCTTTGTTGCCTTGGCTGTATGTTTCGGGTCATTGTCGTGCTGGAAGACCCAGCCACGAGCCATTTTTAATGTCCTGATGGAGGGAAGAAAGTTGTCACTCAGGATTTCACGGTACATGGCTCCATCCATTCTCCCATTGATGCGGTGAAGTAGTCCTGTGCCCTTAGCAGAGAAACACCCCCAAAACATAATGTTTCCACCTCCATGCTTGACAGTGGGGACGGTGTTCTTTAGGTCATAGGCAGCATTTCTCTTCCTCCAAACACGGCGAGTAGAGTTAATGCCAAAGAGCTCAATTTTAGTCTCATCTGACCACAGCGCCTTCTCCCAATCACTTTCAGAATCATCCAGATGTTCATTTGCAAACTTCAGACGGGCCTGTACATGTGCCTTCTTGAGTAGGGGGACCTTGTGAGCACTGCAGGATTTTAATCCATTACGGCATAATGTGTTACCAATGGTTTTCTTGGTGACTGTGGTCCCAGCTGCCTTGAGATCATTAACAAGTTCCCCCCGTGTAGTTTTCGGCTGAGCTCTCACCTTCCTCAGGATCAAGGATACCCCACAAGGTGAGATTTTGCATGGAGCCCCAGATCGATGTCGATTGACAGTCATTTTGTATGTCTTCCATTTTCTTACTATTGCACCAACAGTTGTCTCCTTCTCACCCAGCGTCTTACTTATGGTTTTGTAGCCCATTCCAGCCTTGTGCAGGTCTATGATCTTGTCCCTGACATCCTTAGAAAGCTCTTTGGTCTTGCCCATGTTGTAGAGGTTAGAGTCAGACTGATTAATTGAGTCTGTGGACAGGAGTCTTTTATACAGGTGACCATTTAAGACAGCTGTCTTTAATGCAGGCACCAAGTTGATTTGGAGCGTGTTACTGGTCAGGAGGAGGCTGAACTCTTAATGGTTGGTAGGGGATCAAATACTTATTTCTCTGTGCACAATTCAAATAAATATATATAATTTTGACGATGTGATTTTCTTTTTTTTTTTTTATATATATATAATCAATCTCTCACTGCTAAAATTAACCTAGCCTAAAAATTCTAGACTGTTCATGTCTTTGACAGTGGGCAAACTTACAAAATCAGCAAGGGATCAAATACTTATTTCCTTCACTGTATGTGTTAGCTGTCAGTGTAATCGTGCCTGTAATAATAACGAAATGTATGCTGAGAAGTGATCTCTATAGAACAGGAAGTTTCAGTCTATTTTAAGGCAAAGAGGACAGGATGAAAACTAAAAGATTTTAGGATTATTAATATAGATAATGACACAGAAAAAAAAAATTAACTTCACATAAAAACATGATTTGGACCAGGGGTCTTAAATACACAGCCCGCATGCGGCCCAAGAGGCTATCATCTGCTGTCTGTGGGGCACCGTAGCTCCCTCAGGAAAGGAGAAAGCAGGCCAAAGGAGGAGTGTCCGAGTGCTAGAAGCGGCTCTGCTCCGGGACTCCGGCCCTGGGCAAGCCCCTGACATCACTGTCTATATATGGATAGTGATGTCAGAAGCATAGCAGGAGTCCCAGGCAGAGCGCTAGGATCAGCTCTGCTCCTGGATTCTGACTGGGAAAGTCCCTGACATCACTGTCCATATATGGAAAGTGATGTCAGAAGCATAGCAGAAGTCCTAGGCAGAGTGCTAGAAGCGGCTCTGCTCTGGGACAACGGCTAATCCCCTGACATCACTGTCCACATATAGACAGTGATGTCAGGAGCAGAGCTGGAGTCCCAAGCAGAGCGCTAGAAGCGGCCCTGCTCAGGGACTCCGGCTCTGGGGAAGCCCCTGACATCTTTGTCCATATATGGACAGTGATGTCAGTTGCAGATCTGGACTCCCAGGCAGAGCGGACTCCGGCTCTGGGGTTGGTGCTGACATCACTTTCCATATATGGACAGTGATGTCAGGAGCAGAGCTGGAGTCCCAGCCAGGCAACGCTCTGACTGGGGATTCCACTCCTAGAGGGAGCCCCAATGGAGCAATCCACTGGGGGGGGGCGGTGTGTGGCACCATCTACTGTGTCATTATCTACAGAGGGCACTGTGGCATTATCTACGGTTGGGTGGGTGGGTGGCAGTATCTACAGAGGGCACTGTGGCATTATCTGCAGAGGGAAATATGGCGCTATCTACAGAAGGCAATGTGGCATTATCTGCAGAGGATGCTAAAAGTGAAAAAAATATGGAAAAAGCTGGTGCTCCTCTGAGGCGATGTCCTCTTGTGTACGGTTTGTACAATTGGAAGTAGTCCTTTATCAAAGGACTCAGCGGAAAGCCTTTTCTCTGGTAGTAGGCACACGACCAGAGAATCGCGCAGCTGTGAGTCTCTGTGATATTGATGTATGCCGGCAGCCACCTACTGCGATCCCTGGAAGTAGTCCTTTATCAAAGGACTCAGCGGAAAGCCTTTTCTCTGGTAGTGGGCACACGACCAGAGAATCTTGCAGCCGTGAGTCTCTGTGATATCGAGGTATGCCGGCAGCCCCCTACTGCGATCCCTGGAAGGATGAATTCTTATTGTGGGGATAAAATTGCAAGCAAGAGGAAACGAAGAAAAGGTTCATGCAGACTCTCGGTAACGGCGCCAGGCTAGTAAGTACAAATGAGATGTATAAAATGAATTTGTTATTCAATTAGACTACACGTTTCTGGACCGAACCAGTCCCTTCGTCAGGTCAGGCATAATCATTATACCCGACCTGACGAAGGGACTGGTTCGGTTGAGAAACGCATAGTCTAATTGAATAAAGAAATAACTTCATTTTATACATCTCATTTGTACTTACTAGCCTCGCGCCGTTACCAAGAGACTGCATCAATTTTTTCTTTGTTTCCTCTTGCTTGCAATTATCTACAGAGGGCACTGTGGCATTATCTAGGGGGGGGGGGTGGCATTATCTACAGAGGGAACTCCGGCATTATCTATGGGTGGGTGTGTGGCAGTAACTACAGAGGGCACTGTGGCATTATCTACAGAGGGCACTGTGGCATTATCTACTGAGGGCACTGTGGCATTATCTATGGGTAGGTTTGTGGCAGTATCTACAGAGGGCACAGTGAAAGTATCTACAGAGGGCACTGTGGCACTATCTAAAAAGGGGCTGCCCAATCTTGACATTCTTGTGTCTGTCAAACGCTGCCAACTGAGCAGCCAGACTGCATTTAGTGACCCTTAACCCCTTCCCGCTTTGGCCACTTTTGACCTTCCTGACATAGCCTCATTATTCAAATCTGACATGTTTTACTTTATGCGGTAATAACTTTGGAATGCTTTTACCTATCCAAGCGATTCTGAGATTGTTTTTTCGTGACACATTGGACTTTAAGTTAGTGGTAAAATTTGGTCGATACATTCAGTATTTAATTGTGAAAAACACCAAAATTTAGCGAAAAATTTAAAAAAATTGGCATTTTTCTAAATTTAAATGTATCTTCTTGTAAGACAGATAGTTATACCACACAAAATAGTTACTAGTCAACATCCCCCATATGTCTACTTTATATTTGCATAGTTTTTTGAACATTCTTTTATTTTTCTAGGACGTTACAAGGCTTAGAACTTTAGTAGCAATTTCTCACATTTTCAAGAAAATGTCAAAAGGCTATTTTTACAGGGGCCAGTTCAGTTGTGAAGTGGCTTTTAGGGCCTTATATATTATAAAACCCCAATAAGTCACCCCATTTTAAAAACTGCACCCCTCAAAGTATTCTAAACAGCATTTAGAAAGTTTCTTAACCCTTTAGACATTTCGCAGGAATTAAAGCAAAGTAAAGGTGAAATTTACAAAGTTAATTTTTTTTTGCAGAAATTCATTTTGAATCAATTTTTTTTGTAACACAGAAGGTTTTACCAGAGAAACGCAACTCAATATTTATTGCCCAGGTTCTGCAATTTTAGGAAATATCCCACATGTGGCTCTAGTGCGCTATTGGACTGAAGCACAGGGCTCAGAAACAAAGGAGCACCTAGTGGATATTGCAGCCTCCTTTTTATTAGAATATTTTTATTTTTTTTAGGAAAAGTTGTGGAAGAACTGTCTAGATTCCCGGAGGTGCCCTTACTTTTGATGGGGGATTTTTAACGCTGTGATGAATACTGGTATGGATAAATTTGGTATGGTGGGGGGAGGGATAACAACGTTTGGCCGTCTTATTGCTGAGATGGGTTGGCGGGATATATGGAGAGATAAGCATCCAGGACGGTATCAGTACTCATGTGCTTCCTCAACATATCAGTCTCTCTCCAGGATTGGCTTGGTATTTTGCTCGCCTACAGCGGTACCCTTTGTTGCTCAGATAGAATACCTACAGAGAGCTTTATCGGACCATTCTCCTATGTTAATTAAGGTGGAGACAGAGGGGAGGACGGGGCGGGGTCAGGGGTGCTGGAAGCTCAATGCATTTTGGCTGAAGTTGAAAGATAATGAAAAGATTTTAGAACTGATAAAGGAATACTTTCAGTTAAATTCCGGTACAGTGCCACAGGAGATACTGTGGGACGCAATGACGGCATGGTTGAGAGGGGTGTTCATCCAGCACATTAATGCAGTAAAAACCAGGTCTAGACAGTTAGGCGACACATTATTGGAAAGGGTGGCAGAGACAGAACGGTTGCATATCGCTGATAATACGCCGGATACTTTGAGGAATTGGGTGGAGGCACAGAGGTTGTTAAAACAGCATCAGTTGGAGAGGGCAGATAACGAGGATGTTTCTGAAGCGCCAATATTATGAGGAAGGGGAAACAACAGGAAAGTTGTTAGCCAAAATGGCACAGGCCCAGAGGGAGAATAATTATATACATACCATAAGGGGGAGGGGGGATAGGCCAGAGACTGATACAGGGAGGATATTACAAGTATTTCAGAAGTTTTATTCAGATTTATATGCCTCTAGAGCAGAGCACACACCTCAACAGTTGGAGGAGTATCTAGGGGAGGTTTGTCTTCCCAGATTGGGAGTGGAGGAGAGAACGGCATTGGAGGAGCCTATTTTTATGGAGGAACTCCAGGCAGCCATAGGGATACTAGCAAACGAAAAGGCTCCAGGGCCGGATGGTCTTCCGGTTGAGGTTTTAAGGAATATGGGGAGGAGCTAACACCTCAGTTACTAGCTACTCTGCTGGAAGGTTTTGATAGGGGACGGCTCCCGCTTTCAATGTATGAGGCTACAATAGTGGTTCTGCCTAAGGAGGGTAAGGATATTCAGATGCCGGAATCCTATAGACCAGTGTCCCTATTGACGGCGGATATTAAAATTATTGCAAAGGTTTTGGCGATTAGGCTTTCCAGAGTAGTGGCTGTTGTGGTACATGGAGAGTAGGCCGGCTTTATGCCGTCAAAGTCAACGGCAGTAAATCTGAGACGGTTGTTCTTGAATTTACAGGTGCTTTCGGATAATCTTATGGGACGAGCCATTCTTTCATTAGATGCTGCTAAAGCTTTTGATTGTGTGGAGTGGGGATATTTATGGTCAGTCCTGGATAAAATGGGGTTCGGTCCTAAATTTATAAAATGGATAAAGCTGTTATATGTGGCCCCAACTGCAAGGATAAGTGTGAATGGTGCCTTCTCTGATCGGTTTGTGCTGTCTAGGGGAACACGCCAGGGCTGTCACTTGTCACCGCTGTTAATTGCTCTAGCGGTGGAACCATTGGCATGTGCGGTCCGCCAACATGAAGACATACAGGGGTGGAGAAATTGGGGGTTGTGGAGGAGCGAATTGCATTATATGCGGATGATATGCTGTTGTTCATGGCAGATACAGAGCACACCCTACCGTTCGTTATGGCCCTGATTAAACGCTTTGGGAACTACTCTGGATTATTAATAAATTGGTCGAAATCTGCTCTTATGTTCATGGATCCGGGGGTTATCCAGACTGGGGATGGGGTCGTTGCGATACCGGTTGTCACAGAGTTTAAATATCTGGGGGTTCGGGTGATGGCGAAAGTGGCGGATTATATGTCCCCTAATGTTGTGCCAATGTTACCAAAGATAAAGGCCAAAGTGGAGGCTTGGAACAAGCTCCCACTCTCTGCTCTGGGTAGGACTAATGCCTCAAGTGTTGTACATCATCCATAACTCCCCGGTGTGGATCCCCAAATATTGGTTTAGGAGGCTGCATAACCTTTTTAGAGACCTAGTGTGGAAGTGGGGAGTGCCCAGGATCAAACTGGAGAAGCTGCAATTACCTAAGGAAGAGGGGGGCTTGGCTCTGCCCAATGCATGGGTGTATTACTTGGCTGCTTAGTGCCAGCATTTTTGGGGGTGGGAGTGGGTGGAAACATGGGGGTACAGTGCACATATTCTAGCATATCTGGAGGGAGGGGACAATCCGCTGGCAGGACTGGAAGCACACAGTTATAAGAGGCTAGCGAGTAATCGACCCACTTTGCGTCTCATACATAAGGTGTGGTGGCAATGTAAGCAATTGTTGGGGACAGGGGAATGCAATAAATATACTCCACTTTGGAGGAATCCGTATATGTGGGAATTGTACAAATTGGAAGGGATGCAGGGGTGGGAAAAGCGAGGCATTATCAAACTGAGTAAGTTGTACGAGGGGGACACACTAAAATCCTTTCAGACACTAAGGGATGGGTTTCAGCTGGATTCCCACATGTTTTATCAGTATCTACAGACTCTTCATGCTGTACAGACACAATCTACCAGGGTGGACCTGACTATACATGCAACGGGAGTGTTGGAACATATTGTGAAAGCAGTTACATCGAGAGGGTTGATCTCGTTGGTCTATTGCAGGTTACTATCTGGAACATCAGTGGGATCTTAAAGCTAAATGGGAAAGAGATGTGGGTCCTATTCCCAAGGACCACTAAGAGGCTGTCTTGGCGTCACCATGTACTCTGTCTATTAATGTAGTGCAAAGGAGGTCCCAACTATTTCTGATACATAGGGTATATAGGACCCCCTGGGTTCTGAAATGTATGGGATTGTGGGCGGATGCCAGGTGATCTCGGTGTCCGGAAGAAAAAGGCGGATATTTTTCACAAGTTTTGGTCCTGCAGGATTTTGGGGACCCTATGGAAAGAGATGTCAGAGTTAATGGGACGAGTGTTTGAGGTGCAGATTCCATTGGATCCCATGGTAATGCTGCTGAGATATGTTGGAGATTTGGAGGGGGATCGGATGACATGTTTGGCAATTGCGAAAATGTTGTACCAAGTTAGGAAGGGTATAGCAAAACACTGGCTGGACGCGGAACCACCCTCGAAGCGAGAAATTATAGGTACACTTAACTTCCAGATTTTTATGGAATATAGGATATATTCCAAGAGGGGGTCCGGTAACAAATCTGAGAAAAAATGGGCTAGGTGGATTGATCAGTCTGGTTGCGCTTCCTCGGAAATCCTGGCACTCCGCTCGGTTGTTCCAGTTTAACACGGCAGGAGGGAGAGTGGAATGTCCTGAGGTTCCAGGGGATAATACTGTGACATTGGGCAATGCAGCTTTTCCGCAGGGGTGGAGGTGTTCTGCACTTTGGATCTGGTAAAATGACTGGGGTATGCACATGATGGGCTTGAGGGAGGTGGGGAGCTGAAATATGGAGGAAAAGGAGATATTATATGGAGGCCTGTGGCAAGAAGGACGACTAAGGGGTTGCGGTTTGGGGAGGGGGGAGTTGGGGGTAGGTTGAACTGTTTTGATGGTAATACATTTTTGGGTCTTTGAGGCTCTGATTTAAAAGCATTTCAGATTGTATAATGTTGTTGTTTGTTTAATAAACTTGAACTGATTAAAAAAAGAATATTTTTTAGGCATCATGTCAGCTTTGAAGAGGTCTTGTGGTACCAAAATAGTGAAAACCCCCCAAAATTTACCTCATTTGGGAAACTACACTCCTCGAGGAATTTTTTTAGGGGTATAGTGAACATTTTGACCTGACAGATTTTGTGCAGAAATTTTTGGAAGCCATGAAAATCTTAATTTTTTCAAATAAAATGTAGGTTTAGCTAATTTTTTTTAATTTCTAAAAGGACTACAGGAGAAAAAGCACCACAACATTTGTATAGCAGTTTCTCCTGAGTAAAACTCCACATGTGGTCCTAAACGGCTGTTTGGACACACGGCAGGGCTCAGAAGGGAAAGAGCGGCATTTGGCTCTTGGAGCTCAAATTTAGCAGGAATGATTTGCGGAGGCCATGTCGAATTTGCAAAGCCCCTGAGGGGACAAGACAGTAGAAACCCCCACAAGTGACCCCATTTTGGAAACTGTACCCCTTGAGGAAATTATCTAGGGATATAGTGAGCATTTTGACGCCACAGATTTTTTGCAGAAATTTTTTTGGCCATGAAAATGAAGATCTAAATTTTTTTCAAATAAAATGTAGGTTTAGCTAATTTTTTTAAATTTCCACAAGGACTAAAGTAGAAAAAGCACCACAACATTTGTAAAGCAATTTCTCCCGAGTAAAACAATACCCCATATGTGTTCATAAATGGCTGTTTGGACACACAGCAGGGCTTAGAAGGGAAAGAGCGCCATTTGGCTTTTGGAACTCAAATTTAGCAGGAATGGCTTGCGGAGGCCATGTCGCATTTGCAAAGCCACTGAGGGGACAAAACAGTGGAAACCCCCAACAAGTGACTCCATTTAGGAAACTACACCCCTTGAGGAAACTATCTAGTGGTATAGTGAGCATTTTGACCCCACTGGTGTATTACAGAAATTATTGGAAATAGGCCGTGAAAATGAAAATCTAAATTTTTTCAAAGAAAATGTAGGTTTAGCTAATTCTTTTTCATTTTCACAAGGACTGAAGGAGAAAAAGCACCGCAACATTTGTAAAGCAATTTCTCCTGAGTAAAACCATACCCGATATGGGGTCATAAACTGCTGTTTAGACACACGGCAGGGCTCAGAAGGGAAGGAGCACCATTTGGATTTTGGAATTGTTTCTGGGCGCCATGGCATATTTGCTGAGTCCCTGTAGTACTAGTACAGTGGAAACACCACAAAAGTGACTGCATTTGGGAAACACCCCCTGAGGAATGATCTAGGGGTATAGTGAGAATTTTGATCCCAAAGGTTTTTTGCTGAATTAATTAGAATTAAGCAATGAAAATGAAAAATATTTTTTTTCCCAATAAGATGTAGTTTTAGATCAACATTTTTTATTTTCATAAGGAATAAAGAAGAAAAAGCACCCCAACATTTGTAAAGCAATTTCTCCCGAGTACGGTAACACCCCATATGTGGTTATAATCGGCTGTTTACATATATGGGAGCATTCAGAAGAAAAGGAACGGTATTTAAATTTTGGAGCGTAGATTTTGCTGGAATGGTTTGCGGATGCCAAGTTATTGTGCCCAGCTTGTGCCACTGGAGAATCTTACCCCATAAATTTTTAAGCGGGTTCTCCCGGGTATGGTAATGCCTTACTTGTGAACATAAAATGAGAATCGATTTTGCTTGGTAGTTTTGTTTGAGTATTACTGGTATTTCAGTTTATAATTTGGGGACATATGTAATCTGTGCGGAGTACATCGGGGTATAATAAGAGGGTATAATAATGGGGTAAATAATACAATTATCCATAGATGTGTGTTACGCTGTGAAGCAATCCGTTATGCGCAGGTTGGTGTCACACTGATAAACAGTATTCTTTCCTATCCCCCTTTTATGCACATTTTGGGGACTTTTTCTCCTTCGTAATTTGGGAAATTTTGCTGGTAAAGTTTTGCGCTGCTATAATACGGGTACCCTCGCTTCCAGCGGATATGCTATGTCCCTTCCCTTCCTAGTTCCTAAATACTAGGACCCTGAAACTGAAGGAATGTTCCCCTCCGGCCTGCACATTGAGATGTTTTTTCATCACCGAATTACTAGTGCCATAACTTTTTTACTTTTCGGTTGATGGAGCTGTGTGAGGGCTTATTTTTTGCGAGACGGGCTGTAGATTGTATTGGAACCATTTTGGAACACATACGACTTTTGATCACATTTTATTTCATTTTTTGGTATAGGAAATTGTCAAAAACAAGCGGCATCCACCGTGCGCCATAAATTACATGTTAACTTTATTCTGTGGGTCGATACGATTACGGCAATACCAAATTTATATAGTTTTTTTATGAATTGCAGTTTTTGCACAATGAAATCACTTTTTTTTATAAAATAATTTCTTTTCTGTGTCGCCATATTCTAAGACCCATAACTTTTTTATTTTTGCGTGGACAAAGCTCTGTCAGGGATTATATTTTGCGGGACGGATTGTTGTTTTTATTGGTACTATTTTGGAGTAAATGTGACTTTTTGATCTCTTTTTATAGCATTTTTTGGGAGGAGATGTTACCTAAACACAAAGATTCTGGCGTTGTTTTTCATGGTTTTTCTTACGGCGTTCACCGTGTGGGATAAATTATATAATGGTTACAAGGTTCGGATAGCACTAGGTAATGGTGTGGGTGCATGAGTAGGGGCCCAACCCGATCCAGTAAAGAAACTAAGTACTATGCACACCAATATGGAATTATTTATCCAAGTAATTAATTTATTTATTTGTAGCCAGTGACAGTGCGTGCGACGTTTCGGTCAAAACATTGACCTTCCTCAGGCACTTTAGTCAATGCTGGTCCTGTGGCTGGCGCTGTAAGATTGGCGGGTAACCGCTGTGTGAGGTCACTGGCTACAAATAAATAAATTACTTGGATAAATAATTCCATATTGGTGTGCATAGTACTTCATAAATTATATAATGGTTTTATAGTTTGGGTCATTACAGACGCGGCGATACCAATTATATATAGTTTTTTTTTTATTTCTTATGGTTTTTCCCATTATAAAAGTCTTATTATGGGAAAAAAGGCTGTTTAGCTTTTTTTTTTTTACTTGAAACTTGTGTGTTTTTATTGTTTTATGAAATTTTTATTAACTTTTTTACTTGTTCAACTAGGGCACTTGAGGGCATGATGCCCCGATCGCTACTCTAATCCCCCGATCTAATCCCCCTCTAATGCCCCGATCGCTACTCTAATACACTGCACTACATACTTAATGCAGTGTATTAGCGCTGTCAGTTATTCACTGACAGCAAACCTATGAGGACACGCCGCAGGCGGGTCCTTATCGGCTCCCGTACAAGGCAAACTCGGACGCCATTATTTGGTCTCTGATTGCCATAGCAACCCAGCGATTGTGTCCCTGGGTTGCCGGTCGGGTTAAAACCAATCAGAAGCTGCACTCTATTGAGCGCAGCATTTGAGGGGTTAACCGGCCGAATCGGAGAACAGCTTCTCATGCTGCGGGCCCCGTAACAGCCGCTACGGCTGCTACTGCGGTAATTACGCCACTGATTATAGTAATGTAGTATTATTATAGTAATGTAGTATTATTATTATAGCAATGTGGTATTGTTACAGTAGTGTAGTATTGTTATAATAGTGTAGTGTTATTTTTTTTCAACTTTTAATATCTAAAAAAAAATTACACTCCTGAAAATTTATCTAACATTTTTTTTTTACACATTTTATTAGTTGCCGTAGGGTCCCTTGACAGCGAACTATAAACGATACAAAGCAGGGACTTTTTAGCAAGATTTATTCTTGCTAAAAACTGCATCTTATAGTCCAAAAAATATGGTAATAAAAGTTTCAAGCAATAAAATAAAACACAATCGCCCTGTTCCCTTATTAAGTTCTTTATTATTGAAAAAAAAAAAACATACATATTTAGTATCACCGCGTCTGTAACGGCCTGAACTATAAAAATATTATGTCATTTATTCCACGCAGTTAACGGCGTAAAAAAAACAACTTACAAACTATACCAGAATTTCTGTTTTTTGGTCCCTTTGACCTAAAAATATCGGAAAAAAAAGTGATCAAAATGTTGCCTGTATCCAAAAAGGGTACCTATATAGACTATAGCTTGTCTCGCAAACAAAAAGCCCTCATACAGCTCCGTCACCGAAAAAAATTAAAACGTTATGGTTCTCACAACTTGGCAACAGAATATATTCTTTTTACAAAAGTTATTTTATTGTGCAAAAAGTTGTAAAATATAAAAAAGTGATATAAATTAGGTATCGCCGGAATCGTACTGACCCGCAGAATAAAGTTAACATGCATTTTATAACGCATGGTGAGCGCTGTATAAAAAAAACTATGCCAGAATTGCAGTTTTCTAGGCCCTTGCCTCCCAAAAAATAGGACAAAAAGTGATCAAAACCTTGCATGTACCCCAAAATGGTACCAATAATAACTACAGCTCGTCCCGCAAAAGAACAGCCCTTATACCACTACAGCTATCAAAAAATCTAATTAGTTAAGGCGTCCATAAGTCAGGAAATAAAAAATATACAGTTGTGCCGGCCTGAGGGGAACATTTCTTTAATTTCAAGAGGCAAATTATCAAGGCCCTAAAATTAGGGAACCGGGAAGGGTAGGGCCCAAACATATCTGCTGGAAGCGAGGGTGCCCATATTATACCAGGACAGCACTTCCCATCAAAATTCCCTACACTGAAAAGGTGCGGAGTGTGGACCAAAAGGGGGATGAGGAAGGACATTTATCAGTGCGACACTGGCGTGTGCAGAAAGGATTGCCTCACAGCGTAACACACATCTATGGATTATTTTACTGGTTTCCACTGCTTTGGTCCCACAGGGGCTTTGCAAATGTGACATAGCACCCAGAAACTAATCCAGTAAAATCTTCACTCGAAAAGCCAAATGGCACTCCTTCCCTTCTGAGCCCTACTGTGTGCCCAAAAAGCAGGGTTTTTTTTTTTTTTTACCACATATCGGGTATTCTCGTACTCAGGAGAAATTGCTTTACAAATGCTGGGGTTCTTTTTTTTTCTTTACTTGATCAAAAAAAAATTTCAGCTAAAGCCACTATGAAACACCTGTGGGGTCAAAATGCTCACTACACCCCTAGATGAATTCCTCAAGGGGTGTAGTTTCCTAAATGGAGTCACTTTTTGGGCGTTTTCATTGTTTTGTCCCCCCAGGGGCTTTGCAAATGCGACATGGCCTCCACAAACCATTCCTGCTAAATGTGATATCCAAAAGCCAAATAGCTCTCTTTCCCTTCTGAGCCCTTCCGTGTCTAAATAGCCGTTTATGACCACATGTGGGGTATTGTTTTACTCAGGAGAAATTGTTTTACAACTTAGCTAAACCTACTTCCAATAATTTCTGCAAAAAACCTGTGTGGCCAAAATGCTCACTATACCTCTAGATAATTTCCTAAATGGGTGTAGTCACTTGTGGGGATTTCCACTGTTTTGTCCCCTCAGGGGCTTTGCAAATTTGACATGGCCTCCACAAACCATTCCTGCTAAATTTGAGCACGAAAAGCCTAATAGCGCTCTTTCCCTTCTGAGCCCTGCCATGTGTCCAAACAGCCGTTTATGACCACATGTGGGGTATTGTTTTACTTGGGAGAAGTTACTTTACAATTTTTGAGTGCTTTTTTTCCTTTAGTCCTTGTGGAAATGAAAAAAAAAATAGCTAAACCTACATTTCTTTGAAAAAAATTTAGATTTCAATTTATACGGCCTAATTCCAATAATTTCTGCAATGAACCGGATAATTTCCTTGAGGTGTGGAGTTTTCCAAATGGTGTCACTTTTGGAGGATTTCCACTGTTTTGGCACCGCAAGAGCCCTTCAAACCGGACATGGTGCTTAAAATATATTCTAAGAAAAAGAAGGCCCCAAAATCCTCTAGGTGCTCCTTTGCTTCTGGGGCCGGTGCTTCAGTCTATTACCACACTAGGGCCACATGTGGGATATTTCCTAAATCTGCAGAACCTGGGAAATAAATATTGTGTTGCATTTCTCTGGTAAAACTTTCTGTTACAAAAAAAATGGATTAAAAATGGATTTCTGTAATAAAAAAATGAAATGTGTAAATTTCACCTCTACTTTGCTTTAATTCCTGTGAAACATTTAAAGGGTTAAGAAACTTTCTAAATGCTGTTTTGAATACTTTGAGGGGTGAAGTTTTTAAAATGGGGTGACTTATTGGGGGTTTCTACTATATAAGGCCCTCAAAGCCACTTCACAACTGAACTGGACCCTGTAAAAATAGCCTTTTGAAATTTTATTGAAAATGTGAGAAATTGCTGCTAAAGTTCTAAGCGTTGTAACGTCCTAGAAAAATAAAAGGATGTTCAAAAAACTATGCCAATCTAAAGTAGACATATGGGGGATGTTAATTACCAACAATTTTGTGTGGTATAATTACCTGTCTTACAAGCAGATACATTTACATTTAGAAAAATGCACATTTTTGCAATTTTTCGCTGCATTTTTGTGTTTTTCACAATTAAATACTGAATGTATCGAGCAAATTTTGCCAGTAACATAAAGTCCAATATGTCACAAGAAAAGAATCGCTTTGATAGGTAAAAGCATTGCATAGTTATTACCACATAAATTGAAACATGTCAGATTTGAAAAATGAGGCTCTGTCAGGAAAGTCAAAAGTGGCCAAAGAGGGAAGGGGTTAAACAGTGGGTCATATTCTGATGATACATTCCCTTTAAGAATAAATCGATATGAGTTGCATTTGCGCAGGTAAAATCCACAGTGGATAACAGTAGCAGGGAAGTGGATATGATTTTACAAATCTTCACATGCTGATTTTTACATTCGCAGCATACAAATAATGTGTTCTGGAATTTTTGCGAATTTCACCCATTTCAATAAAGAAGAGTTGAAATCCAAGGTGAATCCACAGCAAAATCCACAAGTGTATTTTTCTAAGGATTCACCACGGATTTGTGCCAAAAAACCCACAGTGGAAATTTCTGTTTTGTGAAAACCCGGACTAAATGTTTGATGGCTGCAATGTTGTATATATGAGATATCCAATAAAGCTTTAAGAAACGTTCCGCTGCTTCTTTATCCAGACAAGGATTGTGCCAGATGAGTGCCCCTTTTCTTTTGGACATGGAATCCTGTCCAGTTGTCTGATTCCAAAAATCCCCGGCGAGATGGGCATTGCACACAAGGAGTACTGGAAGTATCCTCATTACATACATGCTCTAATAAAATACCTATAGGTGAGCCCCCACACTCACTGATATAACGCGGTTTTGTTCATTTACTTTTTTCATTTTGAAAAAAGTAATATGGTCCAACAAATGATCAAAACGGCCTTATATAGAGTAAGTTCATTTAACACATAAACAATAAAATCAGTGGGTGTGGGGGCTTACCTTTAGGTGTACAACCATGTAGGTACAACGCTATGGCCTCCACAAACCATTCCTGCTAAATTTGAGCACGAAAAGCCTATATTTCTACTATCTTCATTCAAGTTATATACGTGCTGTTTTCTGGCGATGAGCACCCCGTGGGCAGCAACTTGACAGATGTACCCCACATGTGCTAACCTAACAAGGAACTTTGTGCAGTGATTGTATTGTCCATGAAATAGGGTAGTGCCAGCCTTCTCTTTCTCCATTCCATTACTGCAATCTGACTGTGTCCAGCCTGCCATCAAAGTACCATCTACTCCGTTACGATGGAGCAGCCCAGTGGTTCTACATCCCCAGTGGACGTTACAAATTATAGAGTATAAAAAGATAAAAGGTAATTGAAAAAAATATATAAATTGAATTTGCAATAACTTTTTACACAAAAAAAAAAGAAATGTCATAGATATGCCACTTACTTCGAAGGCTCAAATACCCTGTGCTGCCTCTTTGGAAAAACAACCTCCAGCAGGTGTTTTTTATTAGGCACACTTCCGTATTTTGGTTAGTCATTTAAAAAATGTTTCTAGTGAAATGCAGTCTATTCGAAATCTCCACAAGTAGATGGTTTTCTAGACAGCGGAATGATTGACACCTGAGGCTACATTCACATGACAGCATAAAACGGCCGTGTGACACGTCCGTTTTCAGAACTATAAAGTTGTATGGGTGTATTCACACAGCCGTGAATACTAGCCGTCAAAAAAATAGGACGTATCCTATTTTTGGTCGTTTTCACGGCCAGACGCCTTCTATAGAACTTAACAGGTCAGTTTTTGTTGGCTGTTTTTCAGGAATCAATCCTTGTAACGGCTGGTAAAAACTGATCCTGGTGGAGGACTCCCGGACACAGCGCTACTTTGAGAGCCGAGACCAGGGAAGCCCATTAACATCTATATATGGACAGTGAAGTTAGGGCTTTCAACTATTAAGGCTCTGGCCAGAGCATTGCAAGATCAATGGCCGGGGACTTCTGTCTTGGGAAAACCCTTGACGTTACTGTCAATATATGGATAGTGACGTCAGGTGCTCCCTCTGTAGATAGCACCCCCTACCGTAGCTGGTTCTCCATATGGACAGTAACGCTAGGGGCTACTCCTCGAGCAGAATACCTGGCCAGAGAACTGCCAACGCCCTGGCCAGGGATTCCACTCCAGAAGCCCCCGTCATCACTATCCATATATGGACAGCGATGTCAGGGGTTACTCCTGGAGCGGAATCCCCTGCCAGAGTGCCGTCGGTGGTCTGGCTGGGGATTCCGCTCCAAGAAAAGCCCCTGACGTCACTATCCATAAATGAACAGTGACGTCAAGGGCTACTCCTCGAGTGGAATCCCCGGCCAGAGCGCCACTGATGCTCTGGCAGGGGATTCTGCTCTTAGAGGGAGCCCCTGACAGACGTTAGTGGCTCCGTCTATTAGAGGAATCCCCGGATAGAGGGATTCCGCACCTACAGTGGTGCTATCTACAGGGGGGTGCTATTTACAGGGGTTTGTGCTATCTGCAGGGGGGTGGTCCTATCTACAGGGCTGGTGCTATGTACAGGGGGAGTGGTGCGATCTACAGTGGGTGTGGCACTATCTACATAGGCCATATGTGGGCTCTGGCTGTGGGCACTATGTCACTTTATATGTTGACATCTATAGTGGCCACAGGCACTTTATATGTTGGCACTGACACTTTATATGTGGGCAGTGTGGTACTATGTGGCCACTGTGGAACAATGTGGGCACTGTCACTTTATATGTGGGCACTGTGGCACTATCTACAGTGGGCACTGTGGCACTGATAATATACGGGCACTGGCCCTATTTTGGCATTATTTATAGTACACACCATGGCACTATCTACATGGGCAAGGTGGTGTTTTCAGATGGATGGAACAAAAAAAACCTGACAAATTAAATCCACCCGTTTTTTTTTTACGGCCATGAAAACCGGATGGCAAACGGACCGGAGTTGGATCAAAATTTGGTATCACACTGATAAAAAATGGCCATGAAAGACTGACATTTCATCAGATTTTAATGGCCATTTATTTTCACTGTCGTGTGATTGTAGTCTTAGGCCTTATATACACGACCGTAGTGGTGTGCACGGCCCATGATTTGCAGCTTGGACGGCCGCGGCATGTCATCCGCGGGTGGCCCGCAAATCACGGACTGCGGACACATTTGTTTAATGAGCCCGTACCGCAAAATGCAGCCCATGTAGGACATGTCCTATCTTTCTGCGGTCAATGTTCCCAGGTAATGCACGTGGAAAACACAGCCATATGCATGGGCCTATAGAAAGGAATTGGACCGCAATTCGCCTGCAGAAGTTCTTGTGCATGAGGCCTTATAGTTTGACCATCTTCCCTTTCCTGAATCATAAACATCCATAAGCTTTTTGAAGGCCTCAGATTGCTCTGGACCTCATCATGGTGATACCACACATTTCAACAATGAAAGGGTAAACCAAACTTCAGAGGTTTAAATGAGACACGTTCCTCCAAGTTCCTCTCTAAGACTGGAATCACGCATTCAGGTTTTTTTTTAACCAAAGTCAAGAGCGGATTAAAAAGAAATAGGAAAAATAAATGAAGGACTTCTACTTCACTTTCCGGCTGGATCCACTTCTGTATTTGAGGTGACCGTTTTTCATGCGGCTTTCTTTTTAGCCAAACTGCATGTGTAATTCCAGTTCACAGATAAGGGTATGTTCACACGGCAGCGTCCGTAACGGCTGAAATTACGAGGTTGTTTTCAGGAGAAAACAGCACCGTAATTTCAGCCGTAACGGCATGTTGAGGCGCTTTTTGCTGCGTCCATTACGGACGTTAAATGGAGCTGGTTTTCCATGAAGTCCATGGAAAACGGCTCCATATACGTCTGAAGAAGTGACAGGCACTTCTTTGACGCGGGCGTCTTTTTTACGCTCCGCCTTTTGACAGCGGGGCGTAAAAAAAATGACCATTGTAATGAATGGGCAGATGTTTGCCGACGCTATTGAGCCACTATTTCGGACGTAATTCAGGGCAAAGACGCCCGAATTACGTCCGTAAAGTGTGTGTGAACATACACTAACAGTTTTGTTTCAGACATGTCTGCGGCTGTCCCATTTATCTGAATTGGGCTTTCAGAATCCATGTGCGTGCTGCAGAAACAACCCCACTCAGATGTATGGAACAATTTTAAGTTTCAGAAATTTCTGCTACAAATCTGCCACAAGTGCATCTACCCTGAAGGTAAAAACACATGGACAGGCAGCCTCAACCCTACTCACATAAGTGACAAATGGACACACGATATTGCCACTAAATACTGTAGTAAATGAACAAAGACTCTTATTGGCTGTTTAATGTCTGAATAATCTGATCTGTTTGAAATCTTTTTTTGCTCTTAGAAAATAAACCATATCCTAGTTTAGAATGTGGGAAAAGCTATATGTGAATTCTCTGAGGAGTTCCAAAATTGTATTTATTTTTAAAACATCTTCCGCATAAAATCAGATTATCTTCTGCCCTGTGTGGTTTCTCTGATGAACCCTAAGTTTGCCTTTACTTCCCATATTCTGAGCATGACTACGGCTTCTCTCCTGTGTGACTTCTCTCATGTCTAACAAGATTTGATTTATCTGTAAAACATTTTTCACATTCTGAACATGAATATGGCTTCACTCCTGTGTGACTTCTCTCATGTGTAATAAGATGTGATTTTTGTGAAAAACATTTCCCACATTCGGAACATAAATATGGCTTTTCTCCTGTGTGAATTCTCTTATGTGCAACGACACTTGATATTTGTGAAAAACATTTCCCACATTCTGAACATGAATATGGCTTCTCTCCTGTGTGACTTCTCTCATGTGTAACAAGACTTAATTTATCAATAAAACATTTCCCACATTCTGAACATGAATATGGCTTTTCTCCTGTGTGACTTCTCTCATGTGTAACAAGACTTAATTTATCAATAAAACATTTCCCACATTCTGAACATGAGTATTGCTTCTCTCCTGTGTGAATTCTCTCATGTGCAACAAGATTTGTTTTTTGTGAAAAACATTTTCTACATTCTGAACATGGAAATGGCTTCTCCCCTGTGTGGATTTTTTGATGATTCCTAAGTTTGACTTTAGAAATAAAATATTTCCCACATTCTGAACATGAATGTGGCTTCTCTCCTGTGTGAATTCTTACATGCGTAACAAGAAGTGATTTTTGTGTAAAACATTTCCCACATTCTGAACATGAATATGGCTTTTCTCCTGTGTGAATTCTTAAATGTGTAACAAGAAGTGATTTTTGTGTAAAACATTTCCCACATTCTGAACATGAAAATGGTTTCTCCCCTGTGTGGGTTCTCTGATGACTTCTAAGTTTGACTTTAGTAATAAAACATTTCCCACATTCTGAACATGAATATGGTTTCTCTCCTGTGTGAATTTTCTCATGTGCAACAAGATTTGATTTTTGTGAAAAACATTTTTCACACTCTAAACATGAAAAGGGCTTCTCCCCTGTGTGGAATCGCTGATGATTATTTAGTTTGTATTTAGTACTAAAACATTTCCCACATTCTGAACATGAATATGGGTTCTCTCCTGTGTGACTTCTCTCATGTGTAACAAGACTTAATTTATTTATAAAACATTTCCCACATTCTGAACATGAATATGGCTTCTCTCCTGTGTGAATTCTCTGATGATTTCTAAGTTTGGCTTTCGTAATAAAACAATTCCCACATTCTGAACATGAATATGGTTTCTCTCCTGTGTGAATTCTCAAATGTGTAACAAGATGTGATTTTTGTGTAAAACATTTCCCACATTCTGAACATGAATACAGCTTCTCTCCTGTGTGGATTCTCTGATGATTTCTAAGTTGGGCTTTAGAAATAAAACATTTCCCACATTCTGAACACGAATATAGCTTTTCTGCTGTGTGGATTCTCTGATGATTTCTAAGTTGGGCTTTAGAAACAAAACATTTCCCACATTCTGAACATGAATATGGCTTCCCTGCTGTGTGGATTCTCTGATGATTTCTAAGTTGGGCTATAGAAATAAAACATTTCTCACATTCTGAACAGGAGTACGGCTTCTCCCCTGTGAGAATTCTTCTGTGTGTTAAACGACCTGAGCTTTTTGTAAACTGTTGACCACATTGAGCCAATCTACCCACTTTCTGAGCTGTACTTGTGGTACCAATCTGTGAGTGGTCAGGAGAAGATTCTTCATGATTAGGGAAATTATATGACAGATCTGTACTGTGAAGTCCTGGATGTACATTAAGGGTAATAAGATCTTCTCCTGAAGACTTCTGCATGATATCGTAATCTTCTGCTGTAGAATTTATCGATAACATGAAGTTTCCATCAGAATTCTTACTGGAATTTTCTGTTAGGATTAAAAATGTATTTTATGTCAGAACACAAAAATGTGACAAACTTCTAGCATTTATATTAGGGTGAACACACACATGGTGTTTTGAGTCAAAGCCAGAAGTGGATCAAGCAGGAGGGAGACGTTTAAGCCATGCCTTTTAAATCCATTTCTAGCTTCAGCTCAAAAACTGGCCTTAAAAACTGTGTGTAACCCTTTAAAATATATCCATGACAAAGTCCAGGATTCTGGTATACACCCCGTCCTCCACTTTTATTACATAAAGTTTGACTTCATAAAACAATTATTTTTTTTAAAAGCAGAATTTTGTCCGGCAATTACGCCTGTCATCTGCCAACACGTTTGGCCCTTTAATATTAATTAGACATACAACATTTGAACTTAATATTGTTACAGACAATCTAATCTTGGCCACAGTCTATATTTAACAAGATAATGCGTCATGAGACGAAGCACACATCTCAGGCTGAATTCACGGATATGACATTGAGGTCTGAATATCCTAATCTGGAAATAAAAAACGAAAAAAAAAAAAGAAGCACTGCGCCATATAATGCAGATCACCAGGAGTGATTGAGCTGACCTCTTGAGGTTGTGCAACCATAAACACAACTCTATAATGGAGTAAGACAGGACCATAAAACCGCTGCAGCCTGGTTCAAAACTGCGAACTAGAAATAGAAACCGCTGGGATTAAATGTGAAAAAAAAAAAAACATTTATAAAAAATAGTGAACCATAAACGGCGCTGCAGGTGTAAGGGTGGAAGGAAATAAGAGATATTAAGATAGCAAAAGCTTTATTGCAAGAGGCTACGCGTTTCTACGCTGAACCAGTGTCATCATCAGGCCAAGTATACAGAACGTTAAGAAAAGGTCTCCTTATATGTAGGTGGTGTGATCACAAACCCCAGGGTTTTGAAAAAAAAACGCCAAATTAGGGGTCAGAGTCAACTCTGACGTCACACTCTGTAGTCAGAGAGGTGTAAACAAAGTAATAAAATAACATTGCAGTAGCTAATAACAGTATGCAGAAAATACAGTTGTTGAGAAACCGTGTATGAGCATTAAAAAATGAGTGAGCAGCACATACAATGATCGCTATAATAACATTAGGATTAATATTAGGAGTGAGAACGCGATCACAAACATTTGTCAGTGAAAGTTATGTTTCGGTGTGTTCCACTGCCGAAACATCAGTTTCACTGACAAATGTTTGTGATCAACTGTATTTCTGTGTGTGCAGTGAAAGAAGCTGGGCTGGAACAATGAGAAGTGTATGACACGGATTGGTCAGCGTCATACACTTCTCTTCACAACGCCCAGTTGGTCAAAATTAAAAACACGCCCAATTGTTTATTAAGAAACTAATTAGCATAAATCTAAAATTGCTCATAACTTGCTCAAAAAAATTAAATTTTTCAAAATAAAAAAAAACTGCTGTTATCTACATTACAGCGCCGATCAGATTATGTAGGAGATAGGGCATTTATAATCTGGTAACAGAGCCTCTTTAACCGGTTGAGGACTGCCCACTGTATATATACTGTCCGGTTTAAGCTTGCTGCCCAAGCGGTTGGGCAGCTGAGTGTCGGGTGCCCAGCCATCAGAGACTGCGAGAGACCCTGGAAAGAGGACAATAGTGTTTTTCCCCACTTCTGTCTTCTCTGTACGGACGTACACATTGCTCAATGACCTCTGTATCGAGATACCATTAGTAGAAGGCTGTTGTTGGGTTTAACTAGACCAAGCACCACCCTATCAGTGACAATAGTTACTATGACAGGGCTGATCTCCCCTGCTGTGCAGAGCCAGTTACAGAGAAAAAGTATAGTGTGAAAAATAACATAAAATGTATTTATAAAAATAAAATAAAGTTCCCCAAATATCTTTTCTGATGGAAAGGTCATAAAAATAAAAAAAAGTTAAAAAACACAAAAATAAAATTAATAAAAAATTACCCATAAAACCCCCCTAAAAAAAAAAAAACACGCCCCTCGCTAATCATTGTTGTAACGCTAGCCCTGATCACAATTTACCTCACAAGATTCAGAGATTCTCTAGTGACTGGTATAGTGACAACGGACTGTCGCTGGGCAAATGTGGTGCCTATTTAAAAAAAAAAGGCTTTAGGTCTTCTCGGGTAATCATAGACCAGTAAGCTTAACATCCATCGTGGGGAAAATGTTTGAGGGGCTATTGAAGGACTATATACGGGAGTATGTGACAAAAAATAGTATTATATGTGAGAGGCAGCACGGTTTTACTAAGGATAGAAGTTGTCAAACCAAACCGGATTTGTTTTTATGAAGAGGTGAGCAGAAGCCTAAACAAAGGGGCCACTGTGGATAGTGTTTTTGGACTTTGCACAGTATAGTTTGTAATTGGATTGAGAATTGGCTCAAGGACCGTATTCAGAGAGTTGTGGTCAATGATTCCTATGCTGAATGGTCACCGGTTATAAAGTGGTGTATCCCAGGGTTCAGTGCTGGGACCACTATTTTTCAACTTATTTATTAATGATATAGGGGAGGGGATGGGATTAATAGCACTGTTTCTATTTTTGAAGATGACAACAAGCTATGTAGTATTGTTCAGTGTAAAGAAGATGTTCATAAATTACAAGCTGATTCAGACACACAGTATTTGGGCATCCACTTGGCAGATGAGGTTTAATGTAGATAAATGTAAAGTTATGCATCTGGGTACCAATAATCTGCATGCTTCATGTCTTAAAGGGAGCTATACTGGGAGAGTCACTTGTTGAGAAGGATCTGGGTGAACTTGTAGATCATAGACTAAATAACAGCATGCAGGGTCAGTCAGCTACTTCTAAGGCCAGAAACATATTGTTGTGTATTAAAAGAGGCATTGACTCGCGGGACAGGCATATTGTCAAGGTCTGTGAGTATGTGGACCCACTAGGCTGCACCGCCGTAGCGGGGAGACAGCTGGCCAAGCAACAGAGCACCCAATCAATACAAAGTCCTGCACTAGGGTACTTGAATAGTCCAGACACCGGCCAAGGCTTTAGCATGGATGGAGGTGGGTGCAGCAGGTTGCGCCAGATGTGGCGGATGACGCTGGATATGGTAGAGGACACTGGACGAGGCAGAAGGCAGCAGGTGCAGTAGGAGACGACTCGAACATTAACAGACCAAGGAACAAGGACACAGCACAGGATACAGGAAGCAGGGCACGGGAAACAACGGGAACAGGATAACCCTAAGGGACCATTTCCAAGACTGACATGAGAATGCTAACAACACTCAGGCAATGAGAAAAGGGGCAGGGCCCTTCTTATAGTCCAGGGGAATCATGGGCTAATTGATGATGACGATTCCCATCTGCGCGCACTGGCCCTTTAAGGCCGGGCACGAGCGTGCGATCACACCCTACGGGACACTGCGGACTAGGGCGGAAGAGAGTGCTGGCGTCTCCTGGGAAGGTTCAATCTGCAAAGGCGACAAGCCTTCCTTACTGTGAATCTATGGAATAGTCCACCGCAGATGCTGGTCACTGCAGGGACAGTAGATAGTTTTTTAATTCCAGGAAAGTATCTAACCTTTTTTTTAAAGAGGCTCTGTCACCAGATTTTGCAACCCCTATCTGCTATTGCAGCAGATAGGCGCTGCAATGTAGATTACAGTAATATTTTTATTTTTAAAAAACGAGCATTTTTGGCCAAGTTATGACCATTTTTGTATTTATGCAAATGAGGCTTGCAAAAGTACAACTGGGCGTGTTGAAAAGTAAAAGTACAACTGGGCGTGTATTATGTGCGTACATCGGGGCGTGTTTACTACTTTTACTAGCTGGGCGTTCTGATGAGAAGTATCATCCACTTCTCTTCAGAACGCCCAGCTTCTGGCAGTGCAGATCTGACACGTCACTCACAGGTCCTGCATCGTGTCGGCCACATCGGCACCAGAGGCTACAGTTGATTCTGCAGCAGCATCAGCGTTTGCAGGTAAATCGATGTAGCTACTTACCTGCAAACGCTGATGCTGCTGCAGAATCATCTGTAGCCTCTGGTGCCGATGTGTCCTCGCTCGTCTGACACGATGCAGGACCTGGGGAAGTGACGTCACAGCGTGATCTCTCGAGAACACGGCTGTGTCTGCACTGCCAGAAGCTGGGCGTTCTGAAGAGAAGTGGATGATACTTATCAGAACGCCCAGCTAGTAAAAGTAGTAAACACGCCCCGATGTACGCACATAATACACGCCCAGTTGTACTTTTACTTTTCAACACGCCCAGTTGTACTTTTGCAAGCCTCATTTGCATAAATACAAAAATGGTCATAACTTGGCCAAAAATGCTCGTTTTTTTAAAAATAAAAACGTTACTGTAATCTACATTGCAGCGCCTATCTGCTGCAATAGCAGATAGGGGTTGCAAAATCTGGTGACAGAGCCTCTTTAAGCCATCAGGCTCCTGTGTCAATGTGTAGAATTTTTGTTTCATCCCTTCCTTTTTTCCCATCCCTTGGTTATACTTGATGGACACGTCTTTTTTCAACTGTACTAACTACACCGTGTTCCAAATTATTATGCACATTGGATTTAAGTGTCATAAACATTTAATGATTAGTTTTTCAATTAAACTCATGGATGGTATTGTGTCTTAGGGCTCTTTGGATCATTATAATCAATCTCAGACACCTGTGATAATTAGTTTGCCAGGTGTGCCCAATCAAAGGAAAACTACTGAAGGACGTTCCACATTATTAAGCAGGCCACAGGTTTCAAGCAATATGGGAAAGAAAAAGGATCTCTCTGCTGCCGAAAAGCGTGGAATAGTGCAATAACTTGGACAAGGTATGAAAACGTTGGATATTTCAAGAAAACGTAGACGTGATCATCGTACTGTGAAAAGATTTGTGGCTGATTCAGAGCATAGACGGGTTCGTTCAGATAAAGGCATAATGAGGAAGGTTTCTGCCAGACAAATTAATAGGATTAGGAGAGCAACTGCTAAAATGCCATTGCAAAGCAGCAAACAGGTATTTGAAGCCACTGGTGTCTCTGGAGTCCCGCGAACCGAAAGGTGTAGGATCCTCCAGAGGTTTGCAAGTGTGCATAAAGCTATTATTCGGCCACCCCTAAACAATGCTCACAAGCAAACGGTTGCAGTGGGCTCAGAAATACATGAAGACTAATTTTCAAACCGTGTTGTTTACGGATGAGTGCCGTGCAACCCTGGATGGTCCAGATGGATGGAGTAGTGGATGGTTGGTGAATGGCCACCATGTCCCAACAAGGCAGCGACGTCAGCAAGGAGGTGGCGGAGTCATGTTTTGGGCTGGAATCATGGGGAGAGAGCTGGTAGGCCCCTTTAGGGTCCCCGACGGTGTAAAAATGACCTCTGCAAAGTACGTAGAGTTTATGACTGACCACTTTCTTCCGTGGTACAAAAAGAACCGTGCCTTCCGTAGCAAAATTATCTTCATAAATGACAATGCACCATCTCATGCTGCAAAGAATACCTCTGTGTCATTGGCTGCTTTGGGCATAAAAAGGAGAGAAACTCATGGTGTGGCCCCCATGTTCCCCTGACCTCAACCCTATTGAGAACCTTTGGAGCATCCTCAAGCAAAATATCTATGAGGGTGGGAGGCAGTTCACATCAAAACAGAAGATCTGGGAGGTTATTCGGACATCCTGAGAAGATATTCAGGCAGAAACTGCCCAAATACTCACAAATTCAATGGATGCAAGAATTGTGAAGGTGATATCAGAGAAGGGGTCCTATGTTAACATGTAACTTGGCCTGCTAAGTTTTTTTTGATCGAAAGAGCTTTTGATTTCTGTAAATATGACCTCCTGATGCTGCAAATTCAACAAATTACCATTTTAGTTCTCTTTACAACCTTTAAAATGTTTTGATCTCTGTTGTGCATAATAATTTGAACTTTGCAATTGTTTTACTTATCCAAGCGTACTTTATATTAGTGGAAAAATGTGGTCGATGAATTCAGTGTTTATTTGTAAAAAAAAAAAAAAACAACAAAATTGAGAATTTGCAATAAAATTTTTTTTTCTAAATTTAAATGCATCTGCTTGTAAGACCGATAGCAATACCACACAAAGTAGCTACCAGTTAACATTTCCCATGTGTCTATTTTATGTTGGTATCGTTTTTTTAACGTTCTTTTATTTCCCTAGGACGTTTCAAGGCTTAGAACTTTGGCAGCAGTTTTTTTTTTAATTTTCAAGAAAATTTCCAAAACCTATTTTTTTAGGCACCATTTCAGTTCTGAAGTGGCTTTCAGGGCCCTATATATCAGAAACACCCCAAAAGTCACACCATTTTAAAAACTGCACCTCTCAAAGTATTCAAAACAGCATGTTTCACAACAATTAAAGCAAATGGAGGTGAAATTTACAAATTTCAAATCTTTTTTTTTTTAAGAAAATCCATTTTTTTTCTGTAACACAGAAGGTTTTACCATTTGGGAAACTACACCCCTAAAGGAATCTATTTAGGGGTATATTGAGCATTTAGACCCCACAGGTCTTTTGAAGAATTTATTGGAGTTAGGCCGGATTCACACAACGCATCACGGACGTGAGAAACGGATGTTTTTTACATCCGAGGTGCATCTGTTCTCTGCGCTGCAGGAGGAGTCATCACGCATCCCCCATAGACTAGAGTCTATGGAGGGATGAATGCAGCGTGAAAAAATAGGATCTGTCCTATTTTCTCACGAACCCTTCACACAGTCTTTTGAAACAACGGCCGTGTGAACGGTCCCATTGAATTACACAGGTCCGTGTGACGGCCGTTGTTTTAACGGCCATCACACGGACGTATAACACGTTCATGTGAATAAGGCCTTAGGCCGTGAAAATGAAAATCGACACTTTTCTCCACTAAATTGTAGAATTTTTTCCATTTTTACAAGGGATAAAGGAGCAAAAGAATCCCAACATTTGTAAAGCAATCTCTCCCAAGTATGGTAATACCCCATATGTGGTCATAAACCACTGTTTGAACACATACGGCAGGGCTCAGAAAGGCAGGATCTGGCATTCAGATTTTACTGGATTGCTTCTTAGGCATCATGTCACATTTGAGGAGCCTCTGGGGTACCAGTATAGTAGAAACCCCTCAGTCGTGACTCAATTTCGGAAAGCTACACCCTCAGGGCATTCATCTAGGGTTGTAGTGAACATTTTGACCCCACAGGTGTTTCAAAGATTTTATTAGAATTCGGCAGTGAAAAATGAAATTAAAAAAAGTTTTTTTCCAAAAGGATGTAGATTTATTTCCAAAATGTTCCTTTTCACTAGGTGTAATAGGAGAAAAAAAAACCACAACATTTTCCATTCAATATCTCATAAGTACGGCAATACCCTATATGTGGTCGTAAACTGCTGTTTGGGCACATGGCAGGGATCAGAAAGGAAGGAGCGCCATTTGGAGCTAAGATTTTGCTGGATTGCAGTTTGAGCGCCATGCCACATTTATAAAGCCCCATAGGTACCAGAGTCCAGTGGAAACCCCCACGAGGAGTGACCCCATTTTGGAAACTACACCCCTCAAGGCATTTATAATTTGCCTGAACATATGACAGGGCTCAGAAGTTAAAGAGTACCATGCCCATTTGAGTCCTATTTTGGTGATTTTTCACAGCATTGGCCCACAATTGCAGGGCTCCAAGGTGAATTAGTATAAACAAACCCCCCATAAGTGACGCCATATTAGAAACTACACCCCTCAATGCAATTTTTAAGGGGTGTAGCGAGCAGGTTTTTTTTTACTCGTTTTATTAAAAAGTTAAATCAACAGGGTCACGAATACAAAAGACATCAGTATAATTAGCAAAAATACTCAGAGACCATAAGGAGTAATATTTAGGTTATACATAATAAAGTGAACTATATAACAAGAATTTGCTATACATACAGGTTTCTAAAAGGTATTAACCCCTTTAGGACACAGATGATTTTTTCAAATCTGACATGCGTCACTTTATGTGGTAATAACTCTGGAATGCTTTTACCTATCCAAGCGATTCTGAGATTGTCTTCTCGTGACATATTGTACTTTGTTAGTGAAAAAATTTGGTCGATAAATTCAATATTTATTTGTGAAAAACGTAAAATTTTAGCAAAAATTTGCATTTTTCTAAATTTAAATGTATTTTCTTGTAAAACAGATAGTAATACCACACAAAATAGTTACTAGTTAACATTGCCCATATGTCTACTTTATGTTTGCATCATTTTTTTTCACGTACTTTTATTTTTCTAGGACGTTACGAGACTTAGAACTTTAGCAGCAATTTCTCATATTTTCAATAAAATTTCAATAGGCCGTTTTTTCACGGACCAGTTCTGAAGTGGCTTTGAGGGCATTATATATTAAAAAGTCCCCATAAATCACCCCATTTTGAAAACTGCACCCCTCAAGGTATTCAAAACCACATTCAGAAAGTATTTTAACCCTTTAGGCGTTTCACAGGAATTAAGGCAATGTAGAGGTGAAATGTACAAATTTTTTTTTTTGCCGAAATTCATTTGTAATAAAAAAAAAATCTGTAACACAGAAGGTTTTACCAGGGAAACGCAACTCAATATTTATTGCCCAGATTCTGCAGATTTTAGAAATATCCAACATGCGGCCCTAGTGTCCTAATCGACTGAAACACAGGCCGCAGAAGCAAAGGAGCACCTAGTGGATTTTGGGGCCTCCTTTTTTTAGGAATATATTTTAGGCACCATGTCAGGTTTGTAGAGGTCTTGTGGTACCTAAACAGTCGAAACCCCCAAAAAGTGACCCCATTTTGGAAACTACACCCCTCAAGGCATTTTTCTAGGAGTATAGTTAGCATTTTTTTGTAGAATTTAGTGGAATTAGTCAGTGAAGATGAAAATCACCTATTTTTCTGTGGAAACATAGAATTCTTTCATTTTTACAAGGAATAAAGGAGAAAAAGCCACCCAACATTTGTAAAGCAATTTCTCCCGATTACGGCAATACTCCATATGTGTTGGTAAACTGATGTTTGGACCCACAGCAGGGCTCAGGAGGGAAGGAGCGCCTTTTGGATTTTGGAGCGCAGATTTTGCTGGATTGGTTTTCAGTGCCATGTCGGGTTTGCAACGCCCCGGAGGGACCAAAACAGTGGAAAACCCCCAAAAGTGACCCTATTTTGGAATCTACACCCCTCAAGGAATTTTTCTAGGGGTATAGTGAGCATTTTGGCCCCTCAGGATCTTTTTTAGTGCTAAGGTGACCAAAAAACAGCGATTTTGGCGCTTTAAATTCTTTATTTATTACAGCGTTCACCGTGCGCAATAAATTACGTGTTAATTTATTCTGCCGGTCGGTACGATTACGCCGATACCATATGTGTATAGTTTTTTTTAAGTTTTGCAGCGTTTGCACAATAAAATTACGTTTCTATAAAATTATTTTCTGAGACACGCTATTCTGAGCCGTAACTTTTTTATTTTTTCGTCAAAAAAGCTGTTGGAGGTCTTGTTTTTTGCGGGACGGGTTGTAGTTTTTATTGGTACCATTTTGGGGTAAATGCGACTTTTTGATCACTTTTTATTCTATATCTTGGGAGGGGTGGTGACCAAAAAATAGCGATGCTGACAGTTTTCCGTTTATTTTGTTTGCGGCGTTCACCGTGCGGAAAAATTAGCATTATAGTTTCATAGTTTGGGTCGTTACGAACACGGTGATACCAAATATGTGTACTTTTTTTTTTTTTAAAGTTTTCATTTTTTCCCTATAATAAATGACTTATTATAGGAAAACAAAACCTTTTATTTTTTACACTTTTATAAAACATTATTAACTTTTTACACTTTATATTTTTGTTTATTAACTTTTTTTTTTACACTTTATCTTTTTGACCTGCAGCTCTGATCGCTGCTAGAATATATTACACTACCTAGTTAGCGTAACGATTTCCAACTGTCAGTGTGACGTCACAGTCACTCTGACAGTTGGTCTACGAGGATCAGCAGAGGCTGATCCTCATAGGCTTCCATACATGGCAGACCCGGAGGCCGTTGCCTGGCCTCCGGATGCCATTACAAGCATCAGCAGCCCCCACAATTGGATGGGGGCTGCTGATGTGGTACAAACCCTGTACATGCGGAGATCGCAATCGAGCCCCGCATGTAACGGGTTAATTGCCGAAATCAGCGGCGATGAGCCGCTGATCGGCATCACTGGAGTGTCAGCTGTCGGGGACAGCTGATCTCCAAGTTCCCGATGCACACCTTGACGCCGACAGTGTGCATCGGGAACGACACAGTGACTTCCTGTCACTCTGACAGGAAGCCTATCAGGACCAGCCGAAGGTTGGTCCTGATGGGCTTCCGTCCATGGCAGACCCGAAAGCCATTGTTTGGCTTCCGTTTTATCCATTTATTTCTATTGAGGCACTTCATTTATTACTGCCCCCTATATTTCACTTATAGTATTACACTTGCACACACACTATTCATTTATTATTTCTTACTACACATCCCATGCACCACACACCACTCCCCTCAAGACTAGTGGGAGTGGCTATTATTATTTAAAGCACCTGCTCGCCCTTTCATCAGCATTTCTGGCCTGGCTGTGTCCATTTGCAAGTATGGCCTTTTTCGGTGTTTCTGTATATGTCCCTGTGTTTTTATCGGTTCTGTTTGTGCATCAGGAACGTTCTGTTCCAGTTTAGGATTTAGGGACTCGCAAGTCTGGGGATCCTTGTCGTGGATTGCGAGCTTGCGTCCTTTTGGCCAAAATGATTACCAATACCCCAGGTATTTTTCATTATTATGTATATTCGCTTCTCTTGGACACAGCCGGGTCTTTGATGCTGGGAGAGCATGGTGTGTTGTTGTTTGGCATAGCAAGCAGGGTAGCCCGCTCTATGAATTATCAAGGCGTCACAAATAGGCTTCTACCTGGCTATACACGTTGTGCCTCATGACGTACACACTATCCCTCCATGTTTCACTCACTTGCACCCCATTATCCATTTATTTCTATTGAGGCACTTCATTTATTACTGCCCCCTATATTTCACTTATAGTATTACACTTGCACACACACTATTCATTTATTATTTCTTACTACACATCCCATGCACCACACACCACTCCCCTCAAGACTAGTGGGAGTGGCTATTATTATTTAAAGCACCTGCTCGCCCTTTCATCAGCATTTCTGGCCTGGCTGTGTCCATTTGCAAGTATGGCCTTTTTCGGTGTTTCTGTATATGTCCCTGTGTTTTTATCGGTTCTGTTTGTGCATCAGGAACGTTCTGTTCCAGTTTAGGATTTAGGGACTCGCAAGTCTGGGGATCCTTGTCGTGGATTGCGAGCTTGCGTCCTTTTGGCCAAAATGATTACCAATACCCCAGGTATTTTTCATTATTATGTATATTCGCTTCTCTTGGACACAGCCGGGTCTTTGATGCTGGGAGAGCATGGTGTGTTGTTGTTTGGCATAGCAAGCAGGGTAGCCCGCTCTATGAATTATCAAGGCGTCACAAATAGGCTTCTACCTGGCTATACACGTTGTGCCTCATGACGTACACACTATCCCTCCATGTTTCACTCACTTGCACCCCATTATCCATTTATTTCTATTGAGGCACTTCATTTATTACTGCCCCCTATATTTCACTTATAGTATTACACTTGCACACACACTATTCATTTATTATTTCTTACTACACATCCCATGCACCACACACCACTCCCCTCAAGACTAGTGGGAGTGGCTATTATTATTTAAAGCACCTGCTCGCCCTTTCATCAGCATTTCTGGCCTGGCTGTGTCCATTTGCAAGTATGGCCTTTTTCGGTGTTTCTGTATATGTCCCTGTGTTTTTATCGGTTCTGTTTGTGCATCAGGAACGTTCTGTTCCAGTTTAGGATTTAGGGACTCGCAAGTCTGGGGATCCTTGTCGTGGATTGCGAGCTTGCGTCCTTTTGGCCAAAATGATTACCAATACCCCAGGTATTTTTCATTATTATGTATATTCGCTTCTCTTGGACACAGCCGGGTCTTTGATGCTGGGAGAGCATGGTGTGTTGTTGTTTGGCATAGCAAGCAGGGTAGCCCGCTCTATGAATTATCAAGGCGTCACAAATAGGCTTCTACCTGGCTATACACGTTGTGCCTCATGACGTACACACTATCCCTCCATGTTTCACTCACTTGCACCCCATTATCCATTTATTTCTATTGAGGCACTTCATTTATTACTGCCCCCTATATTTCACTTATAGTATTACACTTGCACACACACTATTCATTTATTATTTCTTACTACACATCCCATGCACCACACACCACTCCCCTCAAGACTAGTGGGAGTGGCTATTATTATTTAAAGCACCTGCTCGCCCTTTCATCAGCATTTCTGGCCTGGCTGTGTCCATTTGCAAGTATGGCCTTTTTCGGTGCTTCCGTTTGTCATACTATCGGCAGACCCCCCTAAAATTCGGCGATTGCAACCGATCGCCGAATTTAAGGGGTTAATTCGCCGAAATCAGCGGCAAAGGACCGCTGGCCGGCAAGAGGGGAGTGTCAGCTGTCGGCGACAGCTGACTTCCCGGTTCCCGGTGCACACTGTCACCGACAGTGTGCACCGGGAAAAACTCAGTAACTGTACGTCCTCGTGCAGGAAGTAACCTCCAGCAACGACGGACAGTTACGTCCTCGTGCGGATAGGGGTTAAAAATCTCAAGCTCTTCAAATTCAAAAATGGTAACATGCAAAAATGGTAACATCGTTTACTCTGCACGCAGGCAGGAAAAAGGACATGTTAGCATTATACTGAAGCAGTAATATATACATTAGTGGAACACATTAATAGCATTAGTCAATAAATCACGTAAACCTCTAACTGTAAAATGTGTGAGCGGAGAGCAGCTCCAATTACGGTTCTTCTATACGATTTTCTCAAAAGGCAAAATATAAATCAGTTTACACCACTGGGCCAGCGTTGGTGTCCCGTCCGCCATCCAACGTATAGCTACGGCCTTCCTTGCCATGAACAGGGCCTCCCTTAGGAAAACCTGTTAATGAGATGACCACTCATCTCCCGGCATCAGTGCCAGCAAACATGTCAGATGTTGGTGCTACCACTTTCCCCGTAACCCCTGTCAATAATGCCACAAATTCATTACAAAAGGCAGATATCAAAGGACACTGCCACATTAGATGAATAAAATCTGCTCTACTAGCACTACATCTATGGCATCTGGAGATTTTAATTCTGCCCATGTGTTGAAGTCTGATCGGTGTAAGATAACATTAATATATAATATAGAGTTGTACCAACTTGTTATTAGCAGCAGGAGAAAGTAATAAATGTTAACTCAAGTCTTCTTTCCAATCATCAGTCAGTCATTGAGGGAATTCCCTCCACTTAGTTTCTGCTATAAGAGGTTCGTGCCGATTCTTAGTATTCAGATGAGAATAAATTGTAGATACATAACTCTATGGTGCTTGGGAACGCAGGAGGGCCACTAGAGGATACGGGGAGATTTAAGTGGAGGCTGGTGGAAACTGATTTATTACTGCATGATGAAGTTGCATACAGTATAATATATCTTTCTGAGGTACTGTAAAGTACTCTTGAATCTCACCTACTGACAAAGGAATTGTCAGCTGTCACTAGCTGTGACACATCATTGACATCAGCTGACCAATAATTGACGCCAGGTAGTCGCAGCAAGTGGGAGAGGCTAGGATTATTCCATAAAGGAATGTCTGCCACTTTATCTGTAAAGTGAGTTACAAATTTAGCTTGTTGCCATACCAGTTTGTGTATAGGTAATAGGTGACCGTGGCAATAATCATATGGTTCCAATATCAGCCACAAAGTCCTTAAAGTGTAGCTAAATGTTTAACAAACTTCTGACATGTCATAGTGACATAGCTGAAGGGCTCGTGTGAGCGCTCAGCCGCTTCGTGTCTGTTCGGCTTTTTCCGGAAATAAATGTATCGGTGTATATGCTCACAGATTTTCTATTGATTCTGTACTCCTATAAATTAATTTCCAAACAGCCAGGAAGCGGCTGAGCGCTCACACGATTGTTGGGGGTCTCAGTGCTCGGACCCCCACCAATCAATACTATACATGTCAGAAGTTTGTTGACTCCTTAATGACCAGCCTATTTTAGACCTTAATGACCAAGTTATTTTTTAAGTTTTTCCATCGTCTCATTCAAAGATCTATAATTTTTTTATTTTTGCGTCGACATAACTGTATGAGGTCTTTTTTTTTTGCAGGACAAGTTGTAATTTTTAATAGCACCACTTTGGGGTACATAGAGGTTATTAACTTTTATTAACCTTTTTTTTGAGGGGGGGGGGAATAGAAAAAAAAACCAGCAATTTCACCACACTTTTTTTGCATCCTAAATTTACGCAGTTTACCTAGTGGTATAAACACAATAACTTTAACGGGTCGTTGCAATTACAGCTATACCAAATAAATATAGATCTGTTTTTTTTTTACTACTTTTACACAGTAAAAAACACTTTCTTTCAAAATGGCGCAACCAAAGAATTTACCATCTTAAAAGAAGCTCCAAGAAACTATCCCGTATAAATGATCTAAAAGATTTATCCGACCAGCTACAGAGAGACAGAAGTTTCCACGTCTGGAAATTGCCTCTGAGATATTGTAAGAGAGGTGGAATATTTAGATCATTAGATGTGTACTATCCATACCAATATAATTACCTAGATATTTAAAGTAAGGGGCTACTTTCAATCTGCAAAACTCAGAAGTTCAGCCACAATTCTCGCCATGTCGTGGCAACAAAAAGTATTTCTGCTAATTAATAAATAAACCTGAGTATATTCCAAATGTACTGAGAAATGACATAGCTCTAGGAAGGGTAGCGGTAGGATTAACCAAGAATAGGACCATGTCATCTGCATATAAGCCTATGCGATCTTCACGAAGACCTATCCGAATGCCTTAGTATGCAGTGTCTTGCTGTATTCTAAGAGCTAGAGGTTCTATTGCAATTGCAAAGAGGAGTGGCAAAAGTGGACACCCCTGCCTTGTGCCCCTATGGAGGCCGAAGGCAAGAGATAGTAATCCATTCACCAAAGTCCAGGACCTAGTAATTGATATAGTATAGACACCCATTGAATGAACCGATATCCAAACCTAAGTTTGCACAGAACTGCTAGTAGATAAGGCCATTCCACTGAATTGAATGCTTTGGCCACGTCTAATGAAGCCAAGGCCCAATCCTGCTGCTCCCACCATTCAATCTGCGATGCGACCTGTACCAGCTGTATATTTTCAGAAGTGGATTTATCCGGTATAAATGGCACTGTTCCGAGTGTATAATATCATGCATCACCTTACAAAGACGGTTAACTACATACATAGTTACATAGTTCGTACGGTTGAAAAAAGACATGTCCATCAAGTTCAACTAAGGCATGGGAAAAGGGAAGGGAAACATTTCAACACATAGGCGCAAATATTTTTTTGTTCTAGGAAATTATCTAAGCCTTTTTTAAAGACATCTCCTGTCCCTGCTGTGACCAGCTACTGCGGTGACTATTCCATAAATTCACAGTTCTCACAGTAAAGAAGGCTTGTCGCCACTGCAGATTGAACCTTTTTTTCTCCAGACGGAGGGAGTGCCCCCTTGTTTTTTGAGGAGTTTTACATGGAACAGGATTTCACCATATTTTTTTGTATGTGCCATTAATATATTTATATAAGTTAATAATGTCCCCCCTTAGTCGTCTTTTTTCAAGGTTAAATAGGTTTAATTCTTTTAAACTTTCCTCACAACTTAGATTCTCTATGCCCCTTATTAGCTTCGTTGCACTTCTTTGTATTTTTCCAACTCCAGGGCATCCCTTCTATGAACTGGAGTCCAGAACTGAACTGAATATTCTGGATGAGGCCTCACTAAGGGCGGGTTCACACATAGCGGAATTTCACTTAAATTCCGCTGCGGACACTCCGCAGCGTTAATCCGCAGCGGAGCCGTTTCTACATTGACTTTCACTTTAATTTAGCAGTGTTCGTTTACACGATGCGTACAATTCCGCTGCGGAGCATAGGCTGCGGAGCGGAATTTGGTGTCCGCAGCATGCTCTGTCTGTTGCGGAGCAGTGGCGGACTCATGGCGGAATTTCTCCATTGACTTCAATGGAGATTCTAAGTTCCGCAATGAAGTCCGCAGCTGTCATGCACATGTTATGTGTGCTGCGGATACGTCTTGCTTTTTTAACTTGACATTTCTTCATTCTGGCTGGACCTATGTATTTCTAGGTCTACAGCCAGACTGAGGAAGTCAATGGGGCTCCCGTAATGACGGGAGCGTTGCTAGGAGACGTCAGTAAATAGTCACTGTCCAGGGTGCTGAAAGAGTTAAGCGATCGGCAGGAACTGTTTCTGCACCCGGGACAGTGACTACCGATCCCAATATACATGTATCTGTAAAAAAAAATGAAGTTCGTACTTACCGAGAACTCCCTGTTTCTGTCTCCAGTCCGGCCTCCCAGGATGACGTTTCAGTGTAAGTGACGGCTGCAGCCAATCACAGGCCAAGCACAGGCTGCAGCGGTCACATGGACTGGCGCGTCATCCAGGGAGGTCGGGCTGGATGCCGAAGGAGGGACGCGTCATAAAGACAACGGGCGGTAAGTATGAATTTCTTTTACTATCACTAGGGAAAGTGCTGTCCCTTCTCTCTATCCTGCACTGATAGGGAGAAGGGAAGCACTTTTCCCGCAGTCCGCAGCAGCTAGTCCGCATCAATTTTCTGCACATTTTGTGCAGATCCGCAGCCGTAATCCGCAACCCGGATTAGGTGCGGCATTGATGCGGACAGTTGCGGAGGAATTCCGCCATGTGTGGTCATGCCCTAATGCTTTGTAAAGTGGTAATATTATATCCCTGTCCTGAAAGTCCATGTATCTTTTAATACACGACAATATCTTGCTGGCCTTTGAAGCAGCCGATTGACATTGCATGCTGTTAGTTAGTTTATGATTAACAAGTACACCCAGATCCTTCTCAACAAGTGAATCCCCCAGTGTAGCTCCCCCTAGGACATATGATGTATGCAGGTTGTTGGTACCCAGATGCATAAAACTTTTCATTTATCTACATTATACTTTGCCAACTGGATGCACAAAAACTTAATTTGTTTAAATCTGCTTGCAATTCACGAACATCTTCCATAGACTGAACTATATTACATAGCTTGGGGTCATCTGTAAAAATAGAAATAGTGCTATTCATCCCATCCTCTACATCATTAATAAATAAGATGAATAATAGTGGTCCCAGCACTGAACCCTGGGGTACACCACTTATAACCGGTGACCATTCAGAGTAGGAATCAGCGACCACAACTTTGGATACGGTCCTTGACCCAATTCTCAATCCAATTACAAACTAAACCTACAGTCCTTAATTTACCCATTAGACATCTATGAGAGACAGTGTCAAATGCCTTTCCAAAGTCCAAAAACACTATATCCACAGCAGCCCCTCTGTCTAGGCTTCTGCTCACTTCTGCATAAAAACAAAATCAGGTTAGTTTCACAACTTCTGTCCTTAGTAAAACCGTGCTGGCTGTCACTTATAATACAATTTTTAGTCACATAATCCTGTATATAGTCCCTCAAACATTTTCCCCATGATGGATGTTAAGCTTACTGGTCTATTATTACCTGGGGATGACCTAGAGCCCTTTTTGAAAATAGGCACCACATTTGCCCTGCGCCAGTACCTTGGCACTATACCGGCCACTAGAGAATCTCTGAATATTATGAAGAGGGAGACTGAAATAACTGAACTGAGCTCTTTAGGAACTCTAGGGTGTAACCCATCTGGTCCCGGGGCCTTGTGTACATTTATTTTATTTAATTTAGCTTGCACCATATTCATCCAATTCAGTATATCAACTGATATATTAACAGCACTGGCACCGGCTAGATCAGCTGCTCTTTCTTCTGTTGTATATACAGAGCTAAAGAACCCATTTAGTAGCTGCCTTCTCTTGATCCCCTGTGATCAACTCCCCATTACAACTATCTAAGGGTCCTACATGTTCAGACCTTGGCTTTTTTGCATTTATATACTTGAAGAATTTTGGGGGATTTGTTTTACTATCCTTGGCCACCTGCCTTTCATTTTGTATTTTTGCTGATTTTGTTACGCTCTTTATAATTTAAAAAGGCTACAGATGTACCCTCAGATTTGTATTTTTGAAATGCCCTTTTTTTGTCATGTATTGCCCTTTTTACAGAAGGTGTAAGCCATATGGGGTTTAATTTTAGTCTTTTATACTTGTTACCTATAGGAATAAATTTTGCACAATAATTACCCAAAGTAGATTTGAAAATCTGTGTTATCATTTGTACCATTATTTGACATTAGTTCTTCCCAGTCTATATCCTGAATTGCAGCCCTCATCCTGGGGAAATTGGCCTTCTTAAAATGAAGTGTTTTTGCCCTCCCAGCCTGTGTTTGGTTTTTACAGTATAGGTAAAATGTAATTGTGATCACGGTTACCAAGGTTGTCACAAACATTGACATTTCCAACAAGATCTGCATTATTAACGAACATCTTTGTAAAAATTTTATAATCAACATTAACCCCTTAACGCTCAGTGACGTACTATTCCGTCATGGAAACCGCCCCGTTCGCGCTCCATGACGGAATAGTACGTCACGGGAGTAACGGCCATTTCGGCCTTTCTCCCGACACATGCAGGAGCTGTGACAGCTGTGGTCTCGTACAGCAGTTACCGCAGCTCCTACAGCGGGGACCGATCGCTGTGTCCCCGCTGATTAACCCCTTAAAAGCCGTGTTCAATATGATCGCGGCTTTTTAGGGGTTAAGCTACCATCGCCGGCCTGCTACACGATAGCGGCCGGCGATGGGGACTATGGCAACTGGACACCTAACAATGGCGTCCGGCTATGCCATAGACGGAAGCCTAGTGAGTCCTGACAAAGTCAGGACTCACTATGCTTGCTGTCAGTGAGTAGTTGACAGCAATAATACACTGCACTATGCATGTAGTGCAGTGTATTAGAATAGCGATCAGGGCCTCCTGACCTCAAGTTCCCTAGTGGGACAAAGTAATAAAGTAAAAAATAAAAAAAAAAGAAGAAGATGTGTAGAAATAAGAAAATAAAAGTTTTAAAAGTGATCCAAGTAAAAATCCCCGTTTTTACTTATCAGGCCTTTATTATTAATAAAAATATATAAACAAATAAACTATACATAATTGGCATCGCCACGTCCGTAACGGCCTGAACTAAAAAAATATTTAGTTATTCATCCCGCGCGGTGAACGCCGTAAAAGAAAATAATAAACCGAACCAGAATCACAATTGTTTGGTCACTTCACCTCCCAAAAAATGGAATAAAAATAGATCAATAAGTCGCATGTACCTAAAAATGGTCCTGATCGAAAGTACAGTTCATTACGCAAAAAATAAGTCTTCGCACGGCTTTATTGATGGAAAAAGAAAAAACTTCTGGCTCTTAGAATAAGGTAACACAAAAAGTAAATGATTTTTTACAAAATGTATTTTATTGTGCAAACGCCATAAGACAAAAAAAAAAACAAAAAAAACAAAAAACCACAAACTATAAACATATGGTATCGCCCCGCAGAATAAAGTGAATGTAATTTATAGTGCATGGTGAACGCTGCAAAAAAAAAAAAAATGTAATAAAAAAAATAAAATCGTAGAATTGCTGTTTTTTAGTCACCACGCCACTTAAAAATAGAATGAAAACTGATCAAAAAGTCGCATGCACCCCATGAAAACTGCAATGAATTCCTCAAGGGGTCTAGTTTCCAAAATGGGGTCACTTTTTGGGGGTTTTCACTGTTTTGGCACCACAAAACCTCTTCAAACCGGACATGGTGCCTAATAAAAAGGAGGCCTCAAAATCCACTAGGTGCTCCTTTGCTTCGTAGGCCGGCGCTTCAGTCCATTACCACACTAGGGCCACATGTGGGATATTTCTCAAAACTGCAGAATCTGGGCAATAAATATTGAGTTGCGTTTCTCTGGTAAAACCTTTTGTGCTATAGAAAAAAATTGTCTAAAAAAAAAAAAAAGGATTTTCTGACAAGAAAAAATAAATATGTAAATTTCACCTCTACTCTGCTAATTCCCATGAAACACCTAAAGGGTTCATAAACTTTCTAAATGCTGTTGTGAATACACAGCGTTACAGATTATGCAAATGTTATTTTTCGCTGATTTTCCTAAATAGACGATGAAAATGACAGTCAGTATAATCTTCAAGCCATCAACCGTTGGAGAATAATGCAAATTTTATTGAACAAATCTAATAATAACAGATTTTGTTTTTGAAGTAAAAAACTCAAAATGCTTCAAATTATTATGCACAACAGAGATCAAAACATTTTAAAGGTTGTAAAGAGAACTAAAATGGTCATTTGTTGAATTTGCAGCACCAGGAGGTCATATTTACAGAAATCAAAAGCTTTTTCAATCAAAAAAAACTTAACAGGCCAAGTTACATGTTAACATAGGACCCCTTCGTTGATATCACCTTCACAATTCTTGCATCCATTGAATTTGTGAGTATTTGGACAGTTTCTGCTTGAATATCTTTGCAGGATGTCATAATAGCCTCCCAGAGCTTCTGTTTTGATGTGAACTGCCTCCCACCCTCAGATATTTTGATTGAGGATGCTCCAAAGGTTCTCAATAGGGTTGAGGTCAGGGGAACATGGGGGCCACACCAGGAGTTTCTCTCCTTTTATGCCCATAGCAGCCAATGACACAGAAGTATTCTTTGCAGCATGAGATGGTGCATTGTCATGCATGAAGATAATTTTGCTACGGAAGGTACGGTTCTTCTTTTTGTACCACGGAAGAAAGTAGTCAGTCATAAACTCTACGTACTTTGCAGAGGTCATTTTCACACCGTCAGGGACCCTAAATTGGCCTAGCAGCTCTCTCCCCATGATTCCAGCCCAAAACATGACTCCGCCACCTCCTTGCTGACGTCGCAGCCTTGTTGGGACATGGTGGTCATTCACCAACGATGCACTACTCCATCCATCTGGACCATCCAGGGTTGCACGGCACTCATCAGTAAACAACACGGTTTGAAAATTAGTCTTCATGTATTTCTGAGCCCACTGCAACCGTTTCTGCTTGTGAGCATTGTTTAGGGGTGGCCGAATAATAGCTTTATGCACACTTGCAAACCTCTGGAGAATCCTACACCTTGAGGTTTGCGGGACTCGAGGCACCCGTGGCTTCAAATACCTGTTTGCTGCTTTGCAATGGCATTTTAGCAGCTGCTCTCCTAATCCTATTAATTTGTATGGCAGAAATCTTCCTCATTATGCCTTTATCTGAATGAACCCCTCTGTGCTCTGAATCAGCCACAAATCTTTTCACAGTACGATGATCACACTTAATTTTTCTTGAAATATCCAAAGTTTTCATACCTTGTCCAAGGTATTGCACTATTTCACGCTTTTTGGCAGCAGAGAGATCCTTTTTCTTTCCCATATTGCTTGAAACCTATGGCCTGCTTAATAATGTGGAACGTCCTTCTTAAGTAGTTTCTTTGATTGGGCACACCTGGCAAACGAATTATCACAGGTGTCTGAGATTGATTACAATGATGCAAAGAGCCCTAAGACACAATACCATCCATGAGTTTAATTGAATTATTAGTTTTTAAGTGTTTATGACATTTAAATCCAATGTGCATAATAATTTGGAACACTGTGTAGTTTGAGGGGTTTTGTTTCTAAAATGGAGTGTTTCATAGGGGTTTCTAATATATAGGCCCCTCAAAGCAACTTCAGAACTGAACTGGAACCTAAAAAAAATTAATTAGGCAATACTTCACTTTGAGCAGTGCCCACCTTGAGATGGCCCCAGTTTTGACCGTTTGTATAAACGGAGACCCCTATTAGACCGTTTCAGTGCCCGGTTTTCCCAAGCATACACGCCAAGAAGTGTATTTCTATTGAGGAGTCCTTGGTAGATTTTAAAGGGAGGCTTCAATGCCGCCAGTACCTGCCGAGTAAGAGGGCAAGGTATGACGTGAAGATGTATAAGTTGTGCGAGAGTGCATCAGGGTATACCTACAAATTTAGGATATATGTAGGAAAAGACACCAGTATTCAGTCCCCAGAATGCCCCCCCTTACTGGGAGTGAATGCAAAAATTGTGTGGGATTTGGAGCACCCACTGCTGGACCAGGGTTACCACCTCTACCTGGATAATTTTTATACCAGCGTCCCACTCTTCAAGTGCCTCGCTTCCAGAAGTCCTGCGGCATGCGGCACTGCTAGAAGAAATCTGAGAGGCCTCCCTAAGACTCTGCTTGGGCAAACACTCAGAAGGGGTGAGAGCAGGGCAAAATCTAGCAGCAACATATTGTGTGTCAAGTACAAGAGAGAAGTCCTTGTATTGACAACAATACATGGTCACACCAGTACCCATGTACCTGTACAAGGTACCAGCACAGAGACCCCAAACCAGACTGCATCCTGGACTACAATAGGTACATGGGAGGGGTGGACTTGTCATATCAAGTCCTGAAACCCTACAGCGCCATGCGGTGTGGTATAAGAAGATGGCCGTGCACATCATTATCAAGAAACTAATCTTTAGGGACCAAGAAGGGGGCACCCAGTACTTCTGGAAGCGAGGCCATAGGCATCGTACCAGGGCAACACTTTCCAGAAGAAGTTCCCCAAACTGGCAAGAAGGGAAAAAGTCAAAAGAGGTGCAAAGTCTGCTATAAGAGGGGGATAAGGGAGGACACAATATATCAATGTGACACGTGTCCCGAAAAACCAGGGCTCTGTATGAAAGGGTTTTAAAATTGATCATAGATCCCTTAGATTTTTAATCTACCCTGACGCACTCCGCACAACTTATCCCCCTCATCATTCCTTTCTGAGCCCTGCTGTGTGCCCTGCTGTGTGCCCAGGCAGGAGGTCACATGTAGGGTATTGCCGTACCCAGGAGAGCCCACATTACAGTTTATGGGGTGTATATCTCCGGTGGCACATGCTGGGCACAATATATTGGACACTGAAATGGCATAGATATATAGAAAATTGCAAATCTCACACTGCACCATCTGCTGCGCATTATCTTTTACACAATACCGGTGGGGTCAAAATGCTCACTACACCACTAGATGAATGCCTTAAGGGGTGTAGTTTTTAAAATGGGGTCACTTCTCGGGGGTTTCAACTGTACTGGTACCTCAGGGGCTTCTGCATACATGACTTCGCACAAGAAAAGCTCAAGTAGGCCAAATGGTGGTCCTTTCCTTCTGAGCCCTCCCATGGGCCCACACTGCAGTTTATCACCACAAACGGGGTATAGCTGCACTCAGGAGAAATTGGGCAACAAAATGGTGTATTTTGTTCGCTGTGAAAATAAGAAATTTTGATAAAAAAAACTGACATCTTATTGGAAACAATGACATTTTTTTAATTTCACAGCCCAATTCAAATACGTGCTGTGAAAAAAATCTGTGGCCAAAATGGGAACAACCAAACATGAATTCCTTGAGGGGTGTAGTTTCGAAAATGGCGTCACTTTTGGGGGATTCCTACTGTTTTGGCACCTCAACACCTCTTCAAACCTGGCATGCTGCCTAAAATATAATCTAATAAAAAAGAGGCCCCAAAATGCACTAGGTGCTTCTTTGCTTCTGGGGCTTGCGTTTTAGTCCACGAGCGCACTAGAGCCACATGTGGGACATTTCTAAAAACTACAGAATCTGGACAATACATATTTAGTAGTGTTTCTTTGGTAAAACCTGTGTTACAGAAAAAAAAATGGAATAAAATTGAAATTCAGCAAGAAAAATTTGAAAATTTCACCTCCACTTTGCTTTAATTCCTGTGACATGCCTAAAGGGTTAAAAAACTTTCTAAATGCTGTTTTGAATACTTTGAGGGGTCTAGTTTTTAAAATGGGGTGTTTTATGGGGGTTTGTAATACATCGGCCCCTCAAAGCCACTTCAGAACTGAACAGGTACCTTAAAAAAAAGGATTTTGAAATTTTCTTAAGAATATGAGAAATTGCTGTTTATGTTCTAAGCCTTGTAACGTCCAAGAAAATGCCAATCTAAAGTAGACATATGGGAAATGTGAACTAGTAACTATTTTGGGGGGTATAACCATCTTTTTTTACAAGCAGATGCATTTAAATTCAGAAAAATTCTATTTTTTCAAAATTTTGCAATTTTTCACAAATAAACACTGAATATATCAACCACATTTTACCACTAAGACGAAGCCCAAGGTCTAACGAGAAAATCTCAGAATCGCTTGGATAGGTTTAAGCATTCCGACGTTATTACCACATAAAGTGAAATATGTCAGATTTGAAAAATGGGCTCTGAGCCTTAAGGCCAAAACAAGGCTGCGTCCTTAAGGGGTTAAGGAGCGAGATGGGTCTATATGACCTATAATCCTCTGCTTTCTTACCAGGTTTTAACAAAACCACTATGGTCGCATCACACCAAATCTGGGAGGGCTTATTTATTTCTGAAAATAGGCCTGAACAAGGTCAATATTTGAGGGGCGAGGAGCTCCCCATAGGGTACCGTGGCAAGATCTACAAAGGGCGCCGTGGCAAGATCTACAGAGGGCGCCGTGGCAAGATCTACAGAGGGTGCCGTGGCAAGATCTACAGAGGGGGCTGTAGCAATATCTAATTAGTTCAAATACCTAATTGATTAACAATAATTTTGTTTTGTATTAAATTTGAAAGTAATGCGGCCCACCAACTTCAAATTTTTTCTATGTGCGGCCCATTTACCCAGCAGAGTTTGAGACCCCTGGAGTAACCGGTCATTGTAATCCTGCCTGTGATGACAATGAGATGATTGCTGAGAAGTGAACTCTATAAAACAGGAAGGGTCAGTCTACTATGAGACTAAGTGGCCAGGGGGAGAACTGCAAGCTTTTAGTATTCATTTTCAAATATATAAAACATAAAAATTTGATTTAAACAATTGGTCATTTTCTTATTCCCTTTAAGTCTTTAAAAGGAGTTTTCCCCCGGTTGTTAGTGCACCTATTAAATCCCAGCTGCCCCTCCCTCAAAATCTGATACGAAGCCTAGTGCATGACCGGATTCATAGAACACCTTGTAGAGAACTTCTATGTGCAGTCACAGCTCCCTCGGGTCCTACATCGTCTGAAGTGTTACTGTAATGTAGAGCGAAGGAGGAACCTCACGTTAACAAACCTCCCAATTGACTTTCTAAATTCATTATTACTGACCTGTGGTAACACCTCCTGGAATTTCCTCCTCCACTTCACTCCTACATGGTTCATCGCCCCTCACCCGCTCTTCTTCTGCTTCATCTGCCGCTTTGTTATTAGTCAGATCTTTCCCCTGATTTCACACATGTAACAATTCAGTACAATACAGCAGAGAGTGCGAAGAATCTAACAGAACAACATAAGAAACCCCCAAAATCTATGACCACATCTATGACCACAGGACCAAAAAGCTCCACACCCCCTATATAGATCTGGTATAGGGCTCAGCTTCATCTACCTGATGATTCTCTGGGACATTGTGATTTTCCTCTGGACAGTCCTGGGAATACAGAAGACTGGGACATCTCTCTGGTGGATTTCTCCTACTGGAACCATCTGTAGGAAACACACAGTGACTGAATACATGACTACTGTATATCGGTCTATATATCAGATACTTCTCCCAACACCTTCAATTCTACGTTTATTAATGAAGACCTAAATTACAATGTTGAGGTCCTCACTACCTGTGTCGAGGTCCCTGCTCCTTGTAAGCCGCAGACCTAAAGTAGACTGTAGCTTACCAAATCGAACGGCGGGACGCCTACGGATCCCTGCTCAGCCATAGTATTTACCTGTATCGCATTATTATAGTAATGTAGTAATGTAGTATTATAGTAATGTAGTTGTATAGTAATGTAGTATTATAGTATATTAGTATTATTATTGTAATGTAGTACTATAGTAATGTAGTATTATAGTATATTAGTATTATTATTGTAATGTAGTATTATTATAGTAGTTCAAATAACCAATTGATTAACAATAATTTTGTTTTGTATCAAATTTTAAAGTAATGCGGCCCGTCAACTTCAAATTTTTTCTATGTGCGGCCCATTTACCAAGCCGAGTTTGAGACCCCTGGAGTAACCGGTCATTGTAATCCTGCCTGTGATGATAATGAGATGACTGCTGAGAAGTGAACTCTATAAAACAGGAAGGGTCAGTCTACTATGAGACTCAGTGGCAAGGGGGAGAACTGCAAGCTTTTAGGATTAATTTTCAAATATATATATACCGTATTTTTCGGACTATAAGACGCAGTTTTTAGCAAGCATCAATCCCTGCGTCTTATAGTCCGCAGTCAAGGGACCCGGCATCGCCGGGCGCCATGACCGCTTTATTACTTAACCCCTCTCGACCCATGACGTGCCAGCACATCATGGAGCTGGAGGGGGGTGATGTATGGAGCGGGTTCGGCGCGTGCTTCGTACACGCTGTTATAACGGCCAGGAACAGCAATTTCGCTGTTCCTGGCAGTGCTTCTGCCATAAAACACATGTATCCTCTATCCACAGGATAGGGGATACATGTGTGATCAATAAGGAGAACAGGGACTGAAAGTTACCAAGAGCGCTGCATGAGAAGCTGTGACTTCCACGTTCTGTGTCCGGCAGCTTCATAGAGATCAATGGGATTCTTCTGTGCATGCGCGAGCGGCTCTCCATTGATCTCTATGGAGCTGCGGAACAGATAAGCCAGACACAGAACACGGAAGTCCTGGCTTCTCATGTAGCGCTCTGGGTGACTTTCGCTCCCCTGTTCTCCTTATTGCTGGGGGTCCCAGCGGTCGGACCCCCAGCGATCTTACATGTATCCCCTATTCTGAGGATAGGGGTTACATCTGTTTTATGGCTAACCCCTTTAACTAGTTAAATGCCGTGGTCAATAGCGACAGTGGCATTTATAGGGGTTTTTCTATGAAGGACATTTATGACATATCCACAGGATATGTCATAAATGTCAGGTAGATGCGGGTCCCACCTCTGGGACCCCTAAACCCCATTCTAGCTTTTTTGTGCTCTCCCGGCCACTTGATTACATGTGGAGTTACTGAAACAGCGCAACTCGCGGAACTACGCTGTTTCCGTAACGCCCATATAACTGAACAGTAGAACTGAACTGTAGTTATGGAAACAGCGTAGCTCACATGCTTCCGTAACTGCCATTCACTACTATGGGAGTTAGGGAAGCAGCGTAGTTACGCTGTTTCAGTAACTCCACATGTAACCAAGTGGCTGCTGGTTCAAGTCCCCTAGGGGAATTAAAAATATGTGTAAAAAATAAAAAAAAAAGTTAGATACATTTTTAGGAGTGTAAAAAAAAAAAAAACACCTCTTCCCATTTTTCCCGGTCAATCGATAAAAAAAATGGTCTGAAACCTGGGTGCGTCTTATGGTCCGAAAAATACGATATATATATATATACACACACACAAACAAAACACACATATACAAACACACACACACACATACATACAGGGGCGTAACTAGGAAAGACTGGGCCCCATAGCAAGCTTTTGACTGGGGCCCCCCCCCCCTCCGCTGGGTATCACACAACCCCCCCCGTTGCAGATAGTGCCTCCCTATAGATAGCACCATACACAACCCCCTGTAGATAACGTCTTACAGCCCCAAATCCCCCATGTAGATAACGCCATACAGACCCCCCCCTGTAGATAACACCATACAGACCCCCCCCTGTAGATAACGCCATACAGACCCCGGAAGTCCGAGGTTTGTCATGGAGAACTTCAGGGGACTTTCGGTCCCCTGTTCTCCTTAATCGCTGGGCGTCCCAGCGATCACACATGCATCCCCTATCCTATGTATAGGGGATGCATGTCTTTTGTAGGAACAACCCCTTCAGTGGCATCGCGCTGTAGCAACTGCTAGCGGTGCCTCCGGCCATCAGGGGGGCCCGTGCAAGCGGGTGGCATGGGCCCCCTAACAGCCGCTACGGCTGCTATAGCGGTAGTTACGCCACTGTAAAATGACCGGATTCATAGAACACCTTGTAGAGAACTTCTATGTGCAGTCACAGCTCCCTCAGGTCCTGCACTATGTATAACACATTGTCTGAAGTGTTACTGTAATGTAGAACGAAGGAGGAACCCCACCTTAACAAACCTCCCAATTCACTTTCTAAATTCATTATTACTTACCTCTGGCAACACCTCCTGGAATTTCCTCCTCCACTTCACTGTTACACAGTTTATCGCCCCTCATCTGCTCTTCTTCTGCTTCATCCGCCGCTTTGTTATTAGTCAGATCTTCCCCCTGATTTCACATATATAACAATTCAGTACAATACAGCAGAGAGTGCGAAGAATCCAACAGATCAACATAAGAAACCACCAAAATCTATGACCACATCTATGACCGCAGGAACAAAAAGCTCCACACCCCCTATATAGATCTGGTATAGGGCTCAGCTTCATCTACCTGATGATTCTCTGGGACATGGTGATTTTCCTCTGGACAGTCCTGGGAATACAGAGGACTGGGACATCTCCCTGGTGGATTTCTCCTACTGGATCCATCTGTAGGAAACACACAGTGACTGAATACAGGACTACTGTATATCTGTCTATATATCAGACACTTCTCTCTACACTTCTATAATTACGGATTAGAGCCGAAATTACAATGTTAAGGTCCTCACTACCTGTGTCGAGGACCCTGCTCCTTGTAAGCCGCAGGCCTAAAGTAGACTGTAGCCTACCAAATCGAACGGCGGGAACTGCAAGCTTTTAGGCTGGATTCACACGAGGTCATTACGTCCGTAATTGATGGACTCTCTGCCTCTCTGCCGGACAACTGTCCCGTACTGAAAACATGATTACAGTACGCGACAGTTGTCCGGCAGCGAGGCAGGGACTCCTAACATCGTACATAACTATGATGCTAGGAGCCCGGCTCCCTGCACTGTGTTCGGTCCGGGACTTGCGGCCAAAATACGTCCGTCAATTACTGACGTATTGACCTCGTGTGAATCCAGCCTTAGGATTAATTTTCAAATATATAAACCGTATTTTTCGGACTATAAGACTCAGTTTTTAGCAAGAATAAATCTTGCTAAAAAGTTGCTGCGTCTTATAGTCCGCAGTCAAGGGACCCGGCATCGCCGGGCGCCATGACCGCTTTATTACTGAACTCTCTCGACCCATGACGTGCCGGCACATCATGGAGCTGGAGGGGGATGATGTATGGAGCGGGCTCATGCACTGAGCCCGCTCCATACACTGCAGGTGTCCGCTTCTGACACGCTGCTAGAACGGCCAGAAACAGCAATTTCGCTGTTCCTGGCAGTGCTTGTGCCATAAAACACATGTATCCCCTATCCACATGATAGAGGATACATGTGTGATCGATAAGGAGAATGGGGACCGAAAGTTACCAAGAGTGCTGCATGAGAAGCTGTGACTTACGCGTTCTGTGTCCGGCAGCTTCAGAGAGATCAATGGGATTCTTCTGCGCACGCGCGAGCGGCTCTCCATTGATCTCTATGGAGCTGCGGAACAGATAAGCCGGACACAGAACCTGGAAGTCCAGGCTTCTCATGTAGCGCTCTGGGTGACTTTCGCTCCCCTGTTCTCCTTATTGCTGGTGGTCCCAGCGGTTGGACCCCCAGCGATCTCACATGTATCCCCTGTCCTGTAGATACATGTGTTTTATGGCAAACCCCTTTAACTAGTTAAATGCCGTGGTCAATAGTGACTGTGGCATTTATAGGGGTTTTTCCTTGAAGGACATTTATGACATATCCACAGGATAGGTCATAAATGTCAGGTAGATGCGGGTCCCACCTCTGGGACCCCTAATCCCCGTTCTAGCTTTCTGTGCTCTCCCGGCCACTTGATTACATGTGGAGTTACTGAAACAGTGCAACTCGCGGAGCTACGCTGTTTCCGTAACTAACATAGAACTGAACAGTAGAACTAAACAGTAGTTATGGAAACAGCGTAGCTCGCATACTTCGCTGCTTCCGTAACTGCCATTCACTACTATGGGAGTTAGGGAAACGGCGTAGTTACGCTGTTTCAGTAACTCCACATGTAACCAAGTGGCCGCTGGTTCAAGTCCCCTAGGGGAACTAATAAAATGTGGGAAAAAAAAAAAAAATGTTAGATACATTTTTAGGACTATAAAAAAAACAAAAAACCTTTTCCCATTTTTCCCCAAGCACAATGTAAAAAATAAAATTATTTCGTCCCGCAACAAAATAAGCCCTCACACCGCTCAATCGATAAAAAAAACCATGAAAACTTGATTTACACAATAGGTCTTTTTCTTATTCCCTTTAAGTCTTTAAAATGAGTTTTCCCCCGGCTGTTAGTGCACCTATTAAATCCCAGCTGCCCCTCCCTCAAAATCTGATACGAAGCCCAGTGCAGAGATTCATAGAACACCTTGTAGAAACTTCTATGTGCAGTCACAGCTCCCTCAGGTCCTGCACTATGTCTGAAGTGTTACTGTAATGTAGAACTAAGGAGGAACCCCACCTTAACAAACCTCCCAATTCACTTTCTAAATTCATTATTACTTACCTCTGGCAACACCTCCTGGAATTTCCTCCTCCACTTCACTCTTACACGATTGATCGCCCCTCATCTGCTCTTCTTCTGTTTCATCCTCCGCTTTATTATTAGTCAGATCTTCCCCCTGATTTCACACATGTAACAATTCAGTACAATACAGCAGAGAGTGCGAAGAATCTAACAGATCAATATAAGAAACCACCAAACTCTATGACCCCATCTATGACCGCAGGACCAAAAAGCTCCGCACCCCCCTATATAGATCTGGTATAGGGCTCAGCTTCATCTACCTGATGATTCTCTGGGACATGGTGATTTTCCTCTGGAGAGTCCTGGGAATACAGAGGACTGGGACATCTCTCTGGTGGATTTCTTCTACTGGAACCATCTGTAGGAAACACACAGTGACTGAATACATGACTACTGTATATCTGTCTATATATCAGATACTTCTCCCAAAACCATCAATTCTACGTTTATTAATCAGGACCTATATTACAATGTTGAGGTCCTCACTACCTGTGTCGAGGTCCCTGCTCCTTGTAAGCCGCAGGCCTAAAGCAGATTGTAGCCTACCAAATCGAATAGCGGGACACAGACGGATCCCTGCTCAGCCATAGTATTTAGCTGTATCTGCGGTCTGTGGATACATTTGAAAGTGGCAGCACACAGGGCGCTTCTATTTTAAGAGTGCCCTGCAACCAAATAGAGTGTCAGGGCATCGACTGCTTGTTAGCCTCTTAAAGGATATGTACGCCTTTGTAGGCAATATTTTATTTTAAATATATATATATATGTTATTAAACACTTTTTTTTTTTTGAATTTACTTTTAGTAAAACGCTTTATTTTTTAGTTTTTATGATACAGCCGTTATGTCTCCTCCATACACAGAAGCTGGACATTCTCTATCTGCCGAATCCGTAAGTGAAGTGAATGGACGACTCGGCTGATAGTGGGTCCTGTGTATCCATGTTCATCACCTTAGATGCAATCAATATTATTGTGATCCTGTGTGTTCGAGATAAAGGACCTGCTCTCAGTCGAGTCATCCGTTCATTTCACTTACAGATTTGGCTGATCGCGAATGAGGTTTCATTAAAATCAAATAAAAGAACAAAAACAAATATTTAATTTTAAAAAAATTGCCTACCGAGCTTTACATAGCCTTTTAAGGCGTTTTCCCCATCAGAGACATTAAGCAGCACAAATCCCGATATCAGGAGCGGTGTCACGCTGTAAGATCAGACAATCCCAGTCTGACGTAATGTAATCTTCAGAAAAAGCGTGGTGAACAGCAGCACACGTCTCCCAAGTTTCAATCAATAACTTCTTTTATTGGTCAAACATCCAGTAAAAAATGGCAACGTTTCAACCAGTGACAAGTGGAGGGTCTTTCTCAAGCCTTGAGAAAGACCCTCCACTTGTCACGGGTCGAAACGTTGTCATTTTTTTACTGGATGTTTGACCAATAAAAGAACTTATTAATTGAAACTTGGGAGACGTGTGCTGCTGTTCACCACGCTTTATCCACGGAATATGTCACCAATGTCAGAGATATGTGGGTCCCACCTCTGGGACCCGCACCTATCTCTAGAACAGGGTTCTCTAAACCCCGCTCTAGCTTTTTGTGTTTACGCTGCTTCCCGGCCACTTCCTGTTTACATGGTCGGGAGTTATGGAAACAGCGTAACCCGCTGAGCTACGCTGTTTCTGTAAGTCCCATAGAACTGAATAGTAGTTACGGTAACAGGGAAGCTCGCATGCTACGTTGTTTCCATAACTGCCATTCACTACTATGGGAGTTACGGAAACAGCGTTGCTCAGCAAACTATGCTGTTTCCGTAACTCCCGACCATGTAAACAGGAAGTGGGAGGGAGGCAGCGTGAACACAAAAAGCTAGAATGGGGTTTAGGGGGACCCCATTCTAGAGATAGGTGCGGGTCCCAAAAGTGGGATCCGCATCTATCTGACATTTAGGACATATCCTGTGGATATGTCATAAATGTACCTCATGGGAAAACCCCTTTAAGGACCAAACCATTTTTGGATTTAACAATACACAGAAAAGAAGAAGTGCAGTTCTGATTCTCAATCTGCAGAATGTTGATTTCTCTTGTGAAAACGCTGCAGAATTTCCACACAAAAAATCTGGTGGGACGTTCCGCAGTGTTCACGCCGTGTGTGGACGTACCATAAGTGTGATTAAGATTTTACTTATCCAAGTCATTGTGAGATTGTTTTTTCGGAACACATTGTACTTTATATCAGTGGTAAATTTTGCTTCATACATTATGTGTTATGTAATAAATAAGGATTAAAAAAAGACAAGTCTATCAAGTCCAAACTATAATCCGACCAGGTTGATCCAGAGGAAGATAAAACCAATCAAAGTTTTTACCGCTCTGACGGCACAGAAAGAAAAAAGAAAATCCAGCTTATACTCGATCATAAGGATGTGTGTCCCAAACTCCCTGCGAATGGATAATTCCATGATCCAGTGTAGGTGCAGAAGGTTCCTCTTATCCCTGTAGTACCACAAGGTTGTTGCTGGCCTCCCAACGTCGACGATCGTGGCAACAGCCTAAAACTCCAGTGTGGAATGAAAAAGGGACATAGTGCAACACCCTTCGACTGTTCAAATCACGTAAAATCAATGGTTCAAAGGCCTGACCCAGGGGCAATGCTCTTGCCAGACCCTGGGTTTCGTCCCTCCGCTTCGCACTTCCGGCTTCCTCTGTATCGTCAAGGTTGGGAGACCAGCAACGACCTTGTGGAACTACAGGGATCAGTGGAACCTTGTGCACCTACACTGGATCGTGGACTTATCCATTCGCAGGGAGTTTGGGACACACATCCTTATGATCGAGTATAAGCTGGATTTTCTTTTTTTCTGTGCCGTCTGAGCGGTAATAACTATTTGATATATTTTATCTTACACTGTTTGGGTGTTTCAGGACATCACCCTGCCTTACATAAATTAATTGTGTGTATATTTTATCGGTTTTGTAGTCTGTTGTGAGTCATAGAGCCAGGGAATACTGTTGGTTTTTTTAAGATAAAACCCCCCATGAGGTGGATGACAATTTTCTCATTAGGAGAAAAACTCCTCCCCGACTACAAATCTTGAAATCACAATAAATCCCTGGATCATCGTCCCATCTCCAGAATCTAGTACCCATAACTTGTAAAATTAAAGAGAACCTCCGATTATACTGACATTATATAGAAAACTATTATACTGCCAGAGTCCCAATAATAGCCTGCCTTTCTAAATTACTTGTATTACCATGTTTACTTCGAACGTCTGCCCATAGTCCGCACTGCCGGCTGCTCATAACTCTGAATAAGGAGTCAGCGTGTCCTAATAGTCTCTATGACTCCCGTATCCAGAACGGCCACCAGCGCTGTACAATGTAATGTGACATCTAATGCAGAGTTATAAACAGCCGGCAACGCGGACTATAGACAAAATGGTAATACAAGTAATTTAGAAAGACGATTATCGCCACACTCCTGCACGATAATAGTTTTTCTATATAATTTCAGTATAACTGGAGGCACTTTACAATATTTATAAGAAAGGCATCTGGGTCCTCCTTGAACTTGCTTAATGAACCAACAATCACAACATCCTGTGGCAGTGAGTTCGAAGTGTCACCGCTCTTCCTATAAAGAATCCCTGCCTATTTTGGCACAGAAACCTTCTTTCCTCCAAATGTAGAGGATGTCCCCTTGTCCATGTCACAGACCCAGGTGTAAAAAGATCATTAGAAAGATCTGTCCTGTCCAATTATATATCTGTACATTGTAATTAGATCGCCCCTAAGCTGTCTTTTTTTCTAAACTGAATAGCCCCAAGTTTGATGACCTTTCCTGGTACTGCAATCCACTAATTCCCTAGACTGTCTTGGTCGCCCTCTTTGCACTCGTTTTAGTTCAGCCATGTCCTTCTTTTACACAGGTGCCCAAAATTGTGCCCAATATTCCACGTGTGGTCTGACTAGTGATTTATATAGAGGCAAAACTAAGTTCTTGTCATGAGCATCTATCTGACGTTTATCTGGTGAATTTTCCTGGAAATCCTGTAGATTTTCTAATATGCACAGCATCAGCTAGCACTCTGCCCGGTACGCCAGCAATAGGCAATGTTACAGCCCCTTGCGGTCATGTGCTTGATAACATGCCGACACGAACAGCACAGGAAGTAAGCCCTCAGTCACGTGGGGCCATGTCGGCGCATCATCAATATAAGGAAAGCTACAGGACTTCCAGGAACAATTGACCGGATTTGCACCTCACGATTTAGTACTGAAATAAAAATTAAAGTACATTAGTGACTTCTTTTCACATAAAAAATATTAATCCAATGCAAACTTTGGTGCCCAGATAACCCCTTTAAGCCTTTGGCACAGGAGCCATTTTTAATTTTTTCATCTTTTCCTCCGCACCTTCCTTTATTTTTTCGCCGATATAGCGGTATGAGGGCTTGTTTTTTGCGAGACAAGTTTTAGTTTGTATTGCCACTTATGTGCCATAGAATATACTGCGAAACTGAAAAAAAATTCTTTGTGCGTTGGAATTGGAAAAAAACAACAACTTTTCCTCCATTATTTTTTGGATTTCGTTGTCATAGCGTTCACTGTGCGGTAAAAATTACATATTAACTTTATTCTGTGGGTTAACACGATTACGGCGATACCAAATTTATATAGATTTATTTATAATTTACTAATCTGACATAAGATAAACTGTTGAAAATATATTTTTCTGATGGTGGAGCGGTGTGAGGGCTTGTGTTCTGCGGGCGAGCTGTAGTTTTTATTGGAACTATTTTGGGGTGTATTTGCATTTAACACTTATTACATTTTTTGGGGGAGCCAAAGGAACATAAAACAGCAATTCTGACATTGTGAATTTTTATTTTAGCCTGTGGGTTAAATACAGTGATATTCGAATATTTCTTAATTGTACGTACGCGGCTGTACTAAATATGTTTACTTTATTATCTTTTACATTACTTTAAGGAAAAATGGGAAAAGGGTACTTTTTTGGAACTTTTAATGTTGCTTGTCCATAATTTTTTCGTAGGGCCTAATAGAATCAGAAAGATGGCAGATCTGGAGACCTTCATGAGACCCCCGAGCGGCCATGAAAACCATCAGCACCCCACAATCGTGTCGCGAGGGGTAGATGGACTGACGGAGGGGCTGCCCACCACTTTCTAACGGTTTAGATGCCGTAGCTGCTATTGATTGCGGCATCTAAGAGGTTAAACAGAGAGGATCAGAGTGCTCTCTGATCCTGGCCATTAGTGCGTGGTGTCAGCTGTAAGGGTATGTTCACACGGCCTATTTACGGACGTAATTCGGGCGTTTTTGCCCCGAATTACGTCCGAAAATAGCGCCTCAATAGCGCTGACAAACATCTGCCCATTGAAAGCAATGGGCAGACGTTTGTCTGTTCACACGAGGCGTAATTTACGCGCCGCTGTCAAAAGACGGCGCGTAAATAGACGCCCGCGTCAAAGAAGTGACCTGTCACTTCTTTGGCCGTAATTAGAGCCGTTATTCATTGACTCCAATGAATAGCAGCGCTAATTACGCCCGTAATTGACGCGGCGTTCAAGCGCCTGCACATGCCGTTACGGCTGAAATTACGGGGATGTTTTCAGGCTGAAACATCCCCGTAATTTCAGCCGTTACGGACGCCCTCGTGTGAACATACCCTTATACACAACTGACTTTGGCAGCATATGAAGCAGCTCTAGTCTGTGAGCCCGCTCCACACGTCTCCCCCGCTCCATGACGTACAGTGTCGTAACGGTGCAGCAAGTGGTTAAAGAGCATCGATCAAAATTAGTTTATTGAATCATTCGTTCCTTCGGTCGTTCGTTCCTTCGGTCGTTCGTTCCTTCGGTCGTTCGTTCCTTCGGTCGTTCGTTCCTTCGGTCGTTCGTTCCTTCGGTCGTTCGTTCCTTCCTTCGTTCCTTCCTTCGTTCCTTCCTTCGTTCCTTCCTTCCTTCGTTCCTTCCTTCCTTCGTTCCTTCCTTCCTTCGTTCCTTCCTTCCTTCGTTCCTTCCTTCCTTCGTTCCTTCCTTCGTTCCTTCCTTCCTTCGTTCCTTCCTTCGTTCCTTCCTTCGTTCCTTCCTTCGTTCGTTCCTTCCTTCGTTCCTTCCTTCGTTCCTTCCTTCGTTCCTTCCTTCGTTCGTTCCTTCCTTCGTTCCTTCATATACATGAAGGCCCGGTCGGGTGTTTATGTATCTTCAATAGGAAGAAGGGAGAAAGCCGCTGCCGCACTCCTCTGAAAGTGACTGATCTACTAACAAAAGGATCCGACATGTCGAAATTCCACAGCCCGATCTTTCTCTCTTGTGACATCTGCTGTGAGGGGAGAGTTGGTAAGACGCCATACACATTAGAAAAATCAGCAGGTCCGGCCATATACTTCGAATGTGTATGACCAGCTTAGCACACTGGCGGAGATTGATGACTGGCAGTAACATACACCTGGTACGACTGCCCATCCTCCCCACTACAAATGAGCGGTATGTCACAGAATATGATTTTCCCTCCCCACAAATGTGCACAGATGTGTAAACTAATGGCCCCACATCACAGATTTACAGCAGCTCTCAATGTCTGTGGGGGGCTGATATTAACCCCTTCCAGCATCGCTCCCTACATGTTCTGCACGGACAGGAGGTAAAGCAAGGAACGTGTGTTTGGAGCTCAGGCATCGGCCCCATCAAGAACGTCTGTCACACCCTCAGATTTTATGAGCAGGATCACAAAGGAAAAGCTGTCACTCATGCTGTGTGGGTAGGGGAAGCAGGACTCACAGGCTCTCTCTAGGAGTCCTGGCAGCATTTAGAAGGGAACTGAACTTGGAGCCATTAGACTCCCAGCATGTCACTAGAGTTTAGTGTTCTAAACCTGCCCACTTCAAAACCCTGTTTCAGCAAAAGAGCTTACAATTTACTGGGAATGAGCGCATGTGCATTACGCACATGAAGCAGAGGACGGTACACCTCGATTCACTGCGCTCATACAGTGTACTGCTCTTGGCTTCAATTGTACCAAAGGACACAATTTTATAATCCGTCTGGTGAATAGAGTGCTATGGATTTATTGGACGTATACCTGAAACACAGGGATCTAACGTGATGTGAAAAAAGACCGATATTGTGGAACGCCTACATTACATGTCATTGTACACACGTGTATATGTACTGCACATGATGGTATTAAGACTTCAATATGGCCGCCAGTCCAGCCTATAGCCACAATAATGGCAAATATATATATATATATATATATATATATATATATATATAAATATGTCTCTTCTTACCTTGTGATGTGCGCGGCCGGTAGTCCTCCGTCATGACCTCCTTGTCCAGATCCTGATGTCCTTCTAGATACTCCCACTCTTCCATGGAGAAATAGACAGTGACATCCTGACACCTTATAGGAACCTGAAACACACAAATGATAGAGTCATCACCGAGACACCTCCAATGCTGTTACTGTAGAATTTCCCAGCAGTGTCACCTCTCCAGTCAGAAGCTCAGTCATCTTGTAGATCAGGTCTAAGATCTTCTTCTTATTGTTCTTCTCATGTATCCGGGAGGGAGGGGGAGGCTCTGTGATGGGACAACTGCTCCATCCTCCCGACTCTTGGATATTGGGAGTCGTACAGTCACCCGATGTCTTCTTCACTATTGTGTACTCCTGTGTATGGAGAGAGACACATAGAGAATTGAACACAGTATTCCCCCCTCAGTAGAAAGAGGGAGATTGTGACCCCGCTGTATAGAGCTCTAGTGACCCCACATCTGTAATACTGGAGACCTCACCTACAAAAAGACATTGAGAAAATAGAACGAGGCCAAAACTAAAAAGGAAATAATATTGGGGGACTAGATGGACCATGTGCTCCCCTCCTGCCGTCATCTTCTATGTTTCTATATAGAAGTTTTCCTGATCCTCCTGGTTCCTTGTCATTCTCATTGCTCTACAACATTACTATTGCTGCATTGGTGACATGACACATAACTGACCATATTGGTGGTGGATCTTCAGCTTTTCTGCTGTTGGATTCTTGACGTCACTTGGAAGGTCTGGACGCGGTTATACAGGACACCGGATTCTTCCTATTATGTATTGTCCCTTCCCTATGAGTGACTTGTTCTATAATGTAGAAACGTTTACCTCTCCGCTCAACAAGTAGATGATCTCCAAGGTGAAGTCTAATATTCTTTTGCTAATCTCATTCCTGTCCTTGTCCATCCTTGGTGGGTCATTCAGGAGAAGGAACGTTAAGGAGGAGAAGCTGAGAAAACTGGAGGATCTAGTACTGCAGACGTCTTTATGAAGAAAGGAAAAGATGGAAATCATACAGGGGACAACATCATGTGTGACATACAGAACCTCACTTATTCATCATTGAGAGAAACATCTTCTCAGAGCCGTCACTACATGGAATAAAGGGGTATTCCCAACACGGACAACTCTCCCCAGGATATGCCAGAAATGTCTGATAGATGCGGCTCCACCTCTGGGTGGCCTTGTTAGGCGGTTCCCGTAACTGAATGGAGAGACACTATCTGCTCAGGTCCTCCTGCTATATAATATGCTGCCAACAGATCAGACTCGTGTTCAATGTGACAGATTCCCTTTATGAATTAATACACCCAATATATACGTTTTTACAGATATTAGAAGTTACCTCAGAGATCCTGGATTTTCAGAGACATCTAAAATTCTTATTTATTACGGTATTCACCTATTTCTTGTAGATGGTCATTCAGATGTGAGCAAAGTTACTATCTGGTTAAACAGACACCAACCATGGTTCATGGAAATCGTCAGTCCAGTGCGTATGTACGGAAGGTCCCGCCAGTCCAGTGCGTATGTACGGAAGCTCCAGTCAGTGAGGCGTGAGGAAGCATCATGTATTGTGCTGTGTGTGCAGGAGCTCTGTATTATCTGATCACTTAGAAGTCACATCTTACACAGACTTCTGTAAAGTGTGACCTGTCCTTCTACATTACTCTGTGCTACTCCTTCTAAACTTGTTCCTCCACTTCTACATTATTCTGTGCTTCTTCTACACCTGTCTTCCGCCTTCTAGACCTGTTGTAAAGGGAAGTGTCATATATATATATATATATATATATATATATATATATATATATATATAAAATGTCTCATGAGCCAGGGCTGTAGAGAAACAGCACTGGTCATGAGCAACGGCTTCACAAGGCAGAATAATTAGTTATTTTCTTTGTTTGGAAGCGATGGAGACAGGAGATACTGCTTTGATCTCATGTCTCCATTTTAAACTTCCCACACGCACGGGAGCTCTCTCGCGCGCATGAAATCTTGCGGGATTTCGCGCAGGCGCACACAAGTCAGCCGGTGATATGTTATCACCATGCCGACCCATGTTAGCCGGGACGAGCGCCTCTTGCCCCACTACGAGCGTATCGGCAGGGTTTAAATAGCCTTGCGTCGGTGCGCTCAGTAGCTGGGTCCTGCCATTACACCACCAACGAGAGCAGACTACCTCACCACTCCACCGACGAGGAGCAACTGGGACCTGCCTGCCTCCTACACCACCAACGTCAGCTCACCTGCTCCAGTCTCCTGCCTTGCGAATCTCTCCGGCTCCTGCTTCACCAACGACACGCTAAATATCAGGTGTAGCAACAGCGGCACTTAACCCTCTCTCTCCGTCTCCCCTTGCTATCCCTGAGTAACCCTTCCTGTCCCTAAGTAACCCTTGCTGTCCCTGAGTTAACCCTTGCTTCCCCATAGTCCCTAAATTAACCCTTGCTGACCTGCTCATCCCCTGTTGCATCCCTGGTTAACCCTTGAACCCTCACATTACGTTTAATCCTTCCCATTGTTAACCCTTTACCTGATTAACCCTTTGTGTACAGGGCCAGCTATATTAGGAGGGAGAGGGACAAAAATAGTGAGCGTGTCAGAATTACAACGTAACTTGTGTATGTATTGTAACGCAACGTATGTATGTATGTTTAGGTTAGGGGGTGGTGGTATAGATTAGGATTGTGATACCTTGTTTATACTGTACCACGTGTAGTGTCCGTGTATACAGTACACATTAAGTTATGTGTATTGCGATACACTGATATTATACTGTGATTATTTACTGTGTTTGGTGTATTTTATATGTAAGAGTGATTACGGTTTGTAATAATAAATATCTTTATTTACTAAACGGTCTTATTCCCTAGCAGCAAAGCAATTAGATCGACGTTACTATAAGAAAAAGGTAGGGGAACTAGGCATAACCCAAGTGATCCTGATATAAAAAGGAGCTAGCAATAGTGGGTGACACGAGTATGTGAACTCCGCTATTACTCCACCCCTGTACCTATGGCGAGCAAGCCCAAACTGTTTTCAATTTATTTCTGTGTTTTGTACAATAAAATTGTGTTAAAACGTGAATTACAGATAGGCGTGGACAGGTAACGTACGGACACGGTATAGTGTTGGGTTATTCTGTGCGCCTAGAACTATTGAAGTTCAGACGAGTAACACAATTTTATTTAAGGCTTGATACAGGATAGAAATGAGAACAGCGAACCTGTCATGCCCATGGCCGCAGGCTCACTCATCTCCTGACGGACGCAGACATGGATCTGTGAGCGCTGGCCCCCATCTCTTCCTCAGGAGACGCCAGCGCTCACTTCAGCTTCTTCTGGCCAGGTTCCGTAGGGTGCGCGAGCACGCTTGTGCCCGCTCTTAAAAGGCCAGTGCGCACACCTGAGTTAATTGCCAAATTAGCCCATGAGCAGCCTGAACTATAAGAAGGGCCCAGTCCCTTCCTGCCTTGCCTGAACTTTGTTGTCGTTACCCTAGTTTGTCTCTGCAAATGGTCTCCTAGTGTCTTCCAGTTCCCAGTGTTTCCCGTTCCTGCTACCTGTATCCTGTACTATCCTGGTCAAGTGCTGTATCAAGTTGGAGTCGTGCTGTGCCGTCTACCACACCTGTCCTGTTACACACGCCTGGTGTCTGCCTGCTGCCAAAGTCCCTTTCGAGCCTGCCTTGCTACTGTCCGAAGCTACCTCAGGTACACCTATACGAACTAAAGACCTTGACTTGTGTCCTGTTGGCCAGCTGCCATACCGTTAAGGCGGTACGGTCCAGTGGGTCCACGTACCTAACTTAACAGTAAGCTCAGGCCATGGACCCCGCTGCTCAATCCAAGACCATGATGACGTCACAAGAGATGTGGGTGGATATGCTAGACCTCCTGTCTCGACTGGACCAACTCCTCCATGCATTGAACATTATTGCACATCGGCTGGATGTGCAAGCTGCCATTCCTCCTACGACACCTTCTGGCAGTACAGATCCTCAGACTACACCTCCTTGCAGTGATGATCCTCGATTATCTTTGCCGCTTCCTGACCGCTATGATGGAGACGCCAAGACCTGCCATGGATTTTTGAACCAGTGCCAGATCCAGTTTAGTCTATAGGCAAGGGCATTTTTGTCTGACACCGCAAGTGTCTCTCCTCACTGACAGGGCCCTTGCATGGGCGAACCTTGTCTGGGAGAGACCAGGACCAGAGACCCGTGACTTCCAGGGGTTCCTACGGACATTTTGTACGGTGTTTGAGGAGCCTGGACGAGACTCGTCTGCAGCCGCCTCCTTGCTGAATCTACACTAGAGGGACACCCCCGTGGGAGAGTACGCCATCCACTTCCGCACCCCGGTGGGAGACTTGCTGTGGAACAATGAGGCCCTGGTGGCTATATTCTGGCAGGGACTGTCTCCTGAGATTAAGGACGAGCTTGCTGCCCGAGATCTACCGTCTACCCTGAATGACCTCATCCTTCTGGCCGCCCGGATTGATAGAAGGATCCGAGAACCGTTCCAAGAATATCGTCAGGAGGGACAAATCCATAGCCCGGTTCCTACTTTGCAGCAACCCCTGCTGTCCTCATATGCTGATCCTCCAAAGGGGTCTGTGAGGATGGACCAGTTTAAGCGGTCTACCCAGGAGAGACAACGCAGATGCACCTCAGGACTCTGTCTATATTGCGGCCTCAGAGGCCATCTTGTGCGTCTGTGCCCCCAAAGGCCCCAGAACCTAGGGTTGGTGGGAGAGACAACCCTGGGTAAAGAAGGACTTTTGTCTAAATTGTACATTCCCGTGACCATAGTGTCCGGCGAAAAAACACACCGGGTCTTTGCTTATCTGGACTCTGGCTCTGCTGCTAATTTCATTTGAAGAGACCTGGTGGATCTTCTCCAATTGCCCACAATCCCTCTGGAGAGGCCTTTGATGGTTGCCTCTGTGAACGGACTACCTCTGCCAGACCCAGTTGTAGCTGTGACAAAGCCACTGACGCTCCAAGTAGGAGCCCTCCATTCCGAGCTCATCTCGTTTTTTGTCCTGGCTAAAGCCATCAACCCTGTGCTGATGGGCCTGCCCTGGCTCCGACTACATGCCGCAGTCCTGGACTAGAATTCTGGAGAGGTTCTCCAGTGGGGTTCCGAGTGTCTCATCCGCTGCCTGGTACAGATTCGTTCGGCTCAGCCTCAGTCCTTGGCAGGATTGCCTTGTCATTATTCTGAATTCTCGGATGTCTTCAGCAAGAAAGAGGCGGAGACGCTGCCCCCACAACGGTCGTATGAATGTCCTATCGAGCTGGTGCATCCCTTCCCCGTGGTAGAAGGGTACATCCTCTCTCCTTGCCAGAGACTCTGTCCATGTCCGCCTATGTTAAGGAGAACTTTGTGGTTTCGTACAGAAGTCTTCCTCCCGGGCTGGAGCCAGGTTCTACATAGTCAAGAAAAAAGGATGGTTCTCTGCGTCCTTGCATCGACTACCGGGGTCTCGACCGGATCACTGTAAAAAATAGATATCCATTGCCATTTATTTCTGATCTGTTTGATCATATACAAGGAGCTAAGATTTTTTCGAAGCTAGACCCACGGGTGCTTACAACCTAATTCAGATCCAGGGTGACGAATGGAAGACGGCATTTAACACCCATGACGGACACTATGAATATCTAGTAATGCCCTTTGGCCTGTGTAATGCTGCCGCGGTTTTCCAAGAGTTCGTTAATGACATCTTCCGTGACCTCCTCTATGTTTGTGTTGTGGTCCATCTTGATTTTTTCTCCAGAGACACGTCCGTCAAGTTTTGTTGCAGTTAAGGGAGAATCACCTGTACGCCAAGTTGGAGAAGTGCGTGTTTGAAAGAGATGCTCTACCCTTCCTGGGTTACATCATCTCGGATCAAGGCCTCAAGGAGGAAGTTTTACGCCTCAAATTCCGCCTGAAAAAACACCCCTAATATGCCTACAAACATCTGCCCATTGCTTTCAATGGGAATTACGACGTTCTGTTCCCACGAGCATTTATTTTACGATTCGCTGTCAAAAAACGGAGCGTAAAAATATGCAAAATAGCAGGTCACTTCTTGAGGCGTTTTTTGGAGCTGATTGAACACTATGAAAAACGCCTCAAAAAACGTCTGAAAAGAAGCCTCAAAAGAAGCTCCAAATTTCATTCTCCGCTTCAAAAACGCCTGAAAATCAGAGGCGGCTTTCTCTGAAATCAGCTCCGTATTTTTCAGACGTTTTTTGTTAAGCGTGTGAACATACCCTTAGAGACATTCCCCCAGGGAGGACTTTTGTGCGTTTGGCTGACAGAAGAAGAATCCTCCGCTGGGGAAACAGTTCCAAACTGGAAGAACCTTTTATTTGGTGGATTGGAGGGGGTATGGTCCTGAAGAGAGGTCCTGGGAGCCAGGAGAGAACCTCAATACCCCTACCCTCCTGAAGAAGTTTCTCTCTCGATCTGGCCCCAAGAGGAGGGGGTGTAAGAGGGGGGAATACTGTCATGCCCATGGCTGCGGGTCGTCAGGCTCACTCATCTCCTGACGGGCGCAGCCATTGATCTATGAGTGCTGGCCCCCATCTCCTCCTCAGGAGACGCCAGCGCTCACCTCCGCTTCTTCTGGCCGGGTCCCATAGGGTACGCTCGTGCCCGCTCTTAAAGGGCCAGCGAGCGCACCTGAGTTAAGTGCCAAATTAGCCCATGAGCACCCTGGACTATAAGGACGACCCAGCCCCTTCCTGCCTTGCCTGTGCTTTGTTGTCGTTACCCTAGTTTGTCTCTGCAAATGGTCTCCTAGTGTCTTCCAGTTCCCAGTGTTTCCCGTTCCTGCTACCTGTATCCCGAGCTATCCTGGATATTTATACTATATAGGCGTTGCCAGTATTTATAATGCATAATTAGAAAACCACACCAGAAAAACAACTGGAGAATCAACCATTGGATAGTTGTGTATTTGCGCCCAATGTTTTAATTGCTCTCTATTAGGATATTGTTGAAATTGTTATTATACTATTAACTCAGGTAGAAAGGTGCAGGCAGGTAACATAAGTTCACGGTGTAGTGTTTTATGTTATACTGTGCACCTAGACCTGGGGGGTTCAGACAGGTAACAACTTCATCTGAGGCCTAATGCGAGTGCAATTAAATACAGTGAATAAAAGTATGGCTGATTCTTTTGTGTTAACTGGAGTGTTCCCTTAGGAAAATTTGGACACGGGGAGGTAACCCCTGGCATTACAACAATATCTTGATTTTAAGATAATGGGTTTGGTAAGACAGGGATATAGTTCCACAAATCTAAGAACCACAAAAACAGTACTTCATCCATAGCTCCCCTCTGATATCCTGACCTACACCAGTGTTGGGATACCCAGGGCGGTCCTGTGATATGAAGGCTAATCCAAAGCCCTCCTCAAGACATGGGTCAAGGATATTGGTGCTGGTATCAAATGCAGAATGCTTCATATACCATCCACGCGAATAACTGCACCGAAAGAGGCATACTTCTCCCAGGAGCATATTGTACCATTAATCCCCTATTAGGCATTGATGTGGTCGATCAGAAGGGAAGAACTCCAGTGACTCCTGAAAAGAGGCTTGACATCAGTCTATACACCCCTGTGAGACTCCATACAATTCCTCTTGGGTTTGGCATCGAACCGAGAAAGCTCCTGCTAGACTTCAGTGAGGAAGAGGATGTCGTGGAGAAACTGAAGATTTCCAACATCGAGCCACCATTAAGTTGGAACATGACACAATGAAGGTCACAGGAATTGTAAACAGCCTTGAGACGGACTCAGAAGTGTCTTGGGACTATATCCAAACAAGCTCTCCCATCAAGGCCACTTCCTTCTTTAATTTGGTCATCCAGCTGGTGATAATCCTTCTCATTCTCGTAGTACTCATGGACTGTTAGTCGTGTACAGACCAATGAAAGGACTGGTCGACCAAGCACAACGAGGTCAAGCAGAAAGCCATGAATATATTCATAGACGGGGTTTAAAGAGGCTCTGTCACCACATTAGAAGTGCCCCATCTCCGACGTAATCTGATCGGCGCTGCAATGTAGATAACAGTGGTTTTTATTTTGAAAAATGATCATCTTTGAGCAAGTTATGAACAATTTTAGATTTATGCTAATTACTTTCTTAATAGACAACTGGGCATTTTTTTAATTTTTACCAAGTGGGCGTTGTAAAGACAAGTGTATGACGCTACCCAATCAGCGTCATACACTTCTCTTGATTGAGGCTTAGCTGTAGTGACAGCACAGCGTGATCTCGCAAGATCACGCTATGCTGGAAGTCCCACAGAAATTTTACCGAAGTGTCGGGAGTGTGAATAGACATCGCATCATGGCTGGAGGCAATGTCTATTCACTCTCAAGACACTTCGGTAAAGTTAAAGTGGGAGTAAGTGACAGCACAGCGTGATCTCGTGAGATCACGCTGTGCTGTGAGTACAGCTAAGCATGAACGAAGAGAAGTGTATGACACGGATTGGTCAGCATCAGACACCTCTCTTTACAACGCCCACTTGGTAAAAAGTTAAAAAACACCCAGTTGTCTATTAAGAAAGTAATTAGCATAAATCTAAAATGGTTCATAACTTGCTCAAAAATGATCATTTTTCAAAATAAAAACCACTGTTGTTATCTACATTATAGCACCGATCCGATTATGTAGGAGATAGGACACTTCTAATGTGGTGACAGAGCCTCTTTAATGACATAATAATACACTCCTGCGACCCAGAATTGTTTATCGTGTGTGTGTGTGTATATATGTGTATTTGTAAAGTGCAAATCTGAATCAATGGGTCGTACAAAAACTTTCAAGGTGTACATATAGACATGCTAGGTGTTGATATGTGTCCGCAACAGGCATACTCAGCGAGGACATGCCTGTCCCACAATGAGTGATTATATACGTGTAGGTGGGTATATAGTTACAGCCTGTAGTCACCCCATTTACATGTGTACGTTACATGTGTTTATGGAGGAGTACTGAGAGATGCTGTTTGAGCATGAATCTCTATATGTACATATACCTATGGTTTGGGGGGGAATATTTTTGTATGTTTGGTTATTTTACACTTTGTTTGTATGATAGGGTAGTGTGTAGGAACCCTTAGGGACAGGTAAGGTACACACACATCCTTGTAGGTAATTGCCACCTCAAACTTGGAACTGGTATGGTCCATTCGATGATGGATTGAATTTTAGAGGGGAAATGGAAGGCGATGCTCCGCCCCATAATTAGATTCCTGGGTACTGAGACATCACCTCTCTCTCAGGGATGTTAACCTGTCATGATAGAGATCTGCATATCGGCCCACAAAGATTGTTTTGTCTTCAATTAAGATGTTAGAAAGGTTTGGAAAAGTAACGGATTACATACAAAAGTTGTCGAAAAGCGGGCTAAGCCATTCCAATGCTGACCGTGTGAGGGCACAAGTAGCCTTACACGGGTCGGCATGGTAAAATTGGATCGGAATCTGGAAAGACCTGCTGACGCCGCTAAAGAGGAAAATATCCATAAAGAAAGATCAAGATCTAAGAAAGAAGAAGATCCAGAACTTTGAGTTTGTTACAGACTTTGAGGTTTTGTTTCAACTTCGTTCTATGGACTATTATGAGGTTCAGTTTCTTTGGACACTAGACTCCTGAGTCTGAGGACTGGCAGGAGGGTGTGCTTGAGGATGTGTTATGTCGAGTACCTAAGTCCAAAAGTATACTTACTTCAATCTCAGACCATTACCAGTAACCAGGGAGGTTGAGGGGGGTAAATACAACCACACAAACACTTCCCCAAATTGCAATGTCGAGTCCCCAACAAAAGGGGGATTGTAAAGGGAATTGTCCCCTAATATATTGTAATAATCCAGGAGGAAAAGTCCTGGATAATGTGTATGTGTCACTTAGGTTGATTGCTTCAGTGATGTAGATCCTGGTATTTGGGGTCCAGGATTTAAGTTTGACTTGGGTAGGAAGGTCAATCCCATACTCCATTGATGGTTTTCCACCTGTCTTCAATCTAGGAAAACAGATAGAGCATGGTGTGTGAGGTGGAGAGAGAGGACTGGAAGCTGAGTAACAGGGAGGAGTGTGTTGTACTAGAGCTGCACATGTTATGCTGGCTGCAGGCTGGACAAGCTTTGTAGCTGAGAACTTCTGCTATACCCCTACCACACAAACAGTGAGACCAACCTGGTTTATTTATAACCGCTTGCCTGAGTGAGGATGTTTGTGTTATGATTTACTGCTTATGATATTCTAATGAAGAAAGCTGCTTTAAGTTGGACTTTATTTTTCTGGTTTCTTAAATAAACTAAGCCTTGACAACTGAAGCTACCCTGTGTCCTTGGCTACTATATTCACACTGCTAGCGAGCAACAGTGTGTGTGTGTGTGTGTGTGTGTGTGTGTTTTCGTTTCTCATGAGCCAGTCCTGGTCATGAGCGCCGGCTTCACAACAAGGGAGGACAATTCGTTATTGTCCAGCTTTGTTTGGAAGTGATGGAAACATGAGGTAGTGCTTTGATCTCCTGTCGATTTTAAATTTCCCACACGCCGCACACGCGCTCTCGTGTGATGTTATCACCATGCCGACCCATGCTAGCCGGGTACGAGCGCCTCTCGCCCCGCTACGAGTGTACCGGCAGGGTTTAAATAGCCCTGCGTCGGTGCGCTCAGTAGCTGGGTCCTGTTACCATACCACCGAAAGCAAACTACCTCACCACTCCACCGACGAGGAGCAGCTGGGACCTGCCTGCCTCCCACACCACCGTCAGCTCACCTGCTCCAGTCTCCGGCTCCTGCTTCACCAATAACACACTAAGTATCAAGTGTAGCAATAGCTACACTTAACCCTCTCTCTCCGTCTCCCCTTGCTGTCCCCGAATAACCCTTGCAGTCCCTGAGTTATCCCTTGCTTCCCCAAGTCCCTAACTTAACCCTTGCTGACCTGCTCATCCCGTTGTATCCCTGGTTAACCCTTGAACCCTCACATTACGTTTAACCCTTCCCAATGTTAACCCTTTACCTGATTAACGCTTAGTGTACAGGGCCAGTTATATTAGGAGGGAGTGGGACAGAAATAGTTAGCGTGTAAGAATTACAACGTAACTTGTGTATGTATTGTAACGCAACGTATATATGTAATGTTTAGGTAAGTAGGTGGTGGTATAGATTAGGATTGTAATACCTTGTTTATACTGTACCATGTGTAGTGTCAGTGTATTTAGTATACATTAAGTTATGTGTATTGGGATACACTATTATACTGTGATTATTTAAGGTGTTTGGTGTATTTTATATGTTAGGGTCAGATTACACTGAGTTTTTTGACACGGAAACTGCGTCGGAAAAGGCGTCAAAAAACATCCGAAAATGCCTCCCATTTTGATTTTCCCGCGAGCCGTTTTTTCCGACATGCCCTATCTTCGGGCGTTTACGTCTCTGACCTCCCATTGACATCATTGGGAGGCAGAGAAAGTGTATTTTGCAGCGTTTTTTACCAGAGGCGCTCAATTGCCACGGGCGAAAAACTACGCGAAAAATCGGCGTGCAGGCAGAGCAAAATCTGCCTCAAAATTCCAAACTGAATTTTGAGGCAGATTTTCTTCCTGCAAAAAACTCTGTGTGAACCTAGCCTAAGAGTGATTACTGTTTGTAATAACAAATATTATCTTTATTTACTATTTAGTATCTCCCACTCACACACCACCACCTCCTCCTCCTCCTCCTCGTCCCACCCTCCCTCTGTTAGTGTCCTCAATGTTCTCAGTATCTTTGGTCAGATTTACTTTTCTGGTCTTGGTGACCTCCCTGCTAACTAGAGAGTATAAGGGTATGTGCACACACACTAATTACGTCCGTAAGTTACGGACGTATTTCGGCCGCAAGTACCGGACCGCACACAGTGCAGGGAGCCGGGCTCCTAGCATCATAGTTATATACGATGCTAGGAGTCCCTGCCTCTCTGCAGGACAACTGTCCCGTACTGTAATCATGTTTTCAGTACGGGACAGTAGTTCCACGGAGAGGCAGGGACTCCTAGCATCGTACATATGTATGATGCTAGGAGCCCGGCTCCCTGCACTGAGTTCGGTCCACTACTTGCGGCCGAAATACGTCCGTCAATTACGGACGTAATTAGTGTGTGTGCACATACCCTAACAGTCATCTCCTCCTTCACCTCCCGCTTCCTAAATATCAACATGAAAAAAAACCGCATCTTTACCCCATTTCACTCAACCCTCTTAGGCTGGGTTCACACGACCTATTTTCAGACGTAAACTAGGCGTATTATGCCTCGTTTTACGTCTGAAAATAAGGCTACAATACGTCGGCAAACATCTGCCCATTCATTTGAATGGGTTTTCCGACGTACAGACCTGTCATTTACGCGTCGTCGTTTGACAGCTGTCAAACGACGACGCGTAAAAATACAGCCTCGTCAAAAGAAGTGCAGGACACTTCTTTCAGACGTAATTTGAGCCGTTCATTGAACTCAATGAAGCACAGCTCAAAATTTACGGCTGTCAGAGAAGCCTCGCAAAATGCGAGGAGGAGCAATTACGGCTGAATAGAGGCAGCTGTTTTCTCCTGAACACAGTCTGTCATTTCAGACGTAAAAGCCTGCTACCGTGTGCACATACCCTTACCAGAACTATCAATCACCGTTAATGGCTCCACACTTTTCCCCGTCTCACAGGTCCGCTGTATTGGGATAACCCTTAACTTCAAACGGCACAGCCAAGGGCATACGACTTCTTGCTGCCTCCACCTCAAAAACCCTGTCGGTGTCAGTCTTTCCTCACCCTCGAACAGACAAAAATGCTAGTATATATGCCCTCATCATCTACTGTCTAGACAACTTCAACATCCTTCTCTGTGGCTTCCCATCTAACACTATTGCACCACTGCCCATTCTCAAATTTGCTGTAAGGGTACGTTCACACGGCAGCCTCCGTTACGCCTGAAATTACGAATCGATTTTCAGGAGAAAACAGCTCCGGAATTTCAGACGTAATGGCATGTGCAGGCGTTTTTCGCAGCGTCCATTGCGGACGTAATTGGAGCTGTTTTTCCATGGAGTCAATGGAAAACGGCTCCAATTACGTCTCAAGAAGTGACAGGCACTTCTTTGACGCAGGCACGTAAAAAAAAAATGACCGTCGGCACAGTACATCGTAAAACCCATTTAAAATGAATGGGCAGATGTGTGCCGACGCTTTGGAGCCGTATTTTCGGACGTAATTCGAGGCTAAAACGCCCGAATTACGTCCGTAAATAGGGTATGTGAACCCAGCCTAAGGGTAAATCTACATCTCCCTTCACTCCACCTCTGTGGTCACTGGCTACCCAAAGCCTACTAAATGAAGTTCAAAATCTTAAAAATTACATGCAAGGCTGTCAACATCCTGTCCCCACCATACATCTCTGACCTAATTGCGATACCTACCCACACGTAATATCCTGTCCACAACCTGTCCCCTCCATACATCTCTGCCCTAATCTCCCGATACCTACCCACATGTAATCTCCGGTCCACTACATGTGCCCATCCATACAGCTCTGCTCTAATCTCCAGTTACCTACCCACAAGTAATCTCCTGTTCACGACCTGTCCCCTCCTTACACCTGTGCCCTAATCTACCAGAAAACATTAGATGCAGAAACTGTCCCCTCCATACATCTCTGCCCTCATCTCCCGACACCTCCCCACACCTAATCTCCGGTCCCCACAAGATCTTTTTTGCTCGCCTTTTATCTGTTCCTCACATCATCGTCGAGAAGATTTCTCCCGTGCATCCCCCATACTCTGGTACTCTTTAAATAAACACAGCAGATCTCTCCTACTATCCAAACCTTCACTAGTAACCTGAACACCCCCTCTCCAGAAAAGCTTACACCCTGAAATAACCCAGCTGCCACTACTCCACCGGATGACCAGCTTCTACCCTCACCTACTGTCTCCTTCTCTTGTAGAGTGTAGTCTACGCGGGGAGGGTCTCTCCTTCTCTTGTAGAGTGTAGTCTACGCGGGCAGGGTCTCTCCTTCTCTTGTAGAGTGTAGTCTACGCGGGCAGGGTCTCTCCTTCTCTTGTAGAGTGTAGTCTACGCGGGCAGGGTCTCTCCTTCTAAACCAGTCTGTCATTCATTAATGTTTATGGTCTCTTGTTATATACTTAACCCCTTGGACACACAGCCAATTTTCATTTTCCCTCCCACCTTCCAAAAGCCAGAACTTTTTTTTATTTTGACATAGCCGTATGAGTACAAGTCTTGTGCGGGATATGAGGTCATCAGTATATGATTGCGGCGGTCCGACACCCGGACCCCGCACCGACCAGCTGCTCCGGCTGCCGGATGTTTTGAACGGTATACAGTAGTTGGAGCCGGAAGCGAATGGCTATTCCGTGACCGGAGAATCTGCTTTCAGCATGGATGTCTGGTGCCCGGAGGCAGCTGTACGGTGCGGGGTCCGGGTGTCGGACCCCCACAGATCATATTCTGATAACCTACCCGGTGGAGGTCATCAGTTGTCCGATCGTAGAAAACCCGTTTTATGTCCCCTATAATGTACTGGGAAACAGCAAAAAAAACTGTGGGGTGGAACAGCGGAAAAAACAGCGACTCCTGTTGTTTTTTGGGTTTCGCGATTTTGCCGCGTTCACCATGCGATAAAAATGACTTATTACCTTTATTCTCCGGCGATTACGGCAACAACAAATTTATATATTTATCTTCTACGAGGAAAGAACAGGGGGTTTTATATTTCCGGTGATTGCGCGGTGTGGGGGGGGGGGGGTTACATTTCCGGTGATTGCGCGGTGTGGGGGGGGGTTACATTTCCGGTGATTGCGCAGTGTGGGTGGGGGGGTTACATTTCCGGTGATTGCGCGGTGTGGGGGGGGGGGTTACATTTCCGGTGACTGGGCGGTGCGAGGGGTTTTACATTTCCGGTGACTGGGCGGTGCGAGGGGTTTTACATTTCCGGTGACTGGGCGGTGCGAGGGGTTTTACATTTCCGGTGACTGGGCGGTGCGAGGGGTTTTACATTTCCGGTGACTGGGCGGCGTGAGGGGGTTTATATTTCCGGTGATTGCGCGGTGTGAGGGGTTTTATATTTCCGGTGATTGCGCGGTGTGAGGAGGTTTATATTTCCGGTGATTGCGCGGTGTGAGGAGGTTTATATTTCCGGTGAATGCGCGGTGTGAGGGGATTTATATTTCCGGTGATTGCGCGGTGTGAGTGGTTTATATTTCCGGTGATTGCGCGGTGTGAGGGGTTTTATATTTCCGGTGATTGCGCGGTGTGAGGGGGTTTATATTTCCGGTGAATGCGCGGTGTGACGGGTTTTATATTTCCGGTGATTGCGCGGTGTGGGGGGTTTATATTTCCGGTGATTGCGCGGTGTGGGGGGTTTATATTTCCGGTGATTGCTCGGTGTGTGAGGGGTTTTATATTTCCAATGATTGCGCGGTGTGAGGGGTTTATATTTCCGGTGATTGCCCGGTGTGAGGGGTTTTATATTTCCGGTGATTGCGCGGTGTGAGGGGTTTTATATTTCCGGTGATTGCGCGGTGTGAGGGGGTTTATATTTCCGGTGATTGCGCGGTGTGAGGGGGTTTATATTTCCGGTGATTGCGCGGTGTGGGGGGTTTTATATTTCCGGTGATTGTGCGGTGTGAGGGGTTTATATTTCAGGTGATTGCGCGGTGTGTGGGGGGGTTTATATTTCTGGTGATTGCGCGGTGTGAGGGGGTTTATATTTCCGGTGATTGCGCGGTGTGAGGGGTTTTATATTTCCGGTGATTGCGCGGTGTGAGGGGTTTATATTTCCGGTGATTGCGCGGTGTGAGGGGTTTTATATTTCCGGTGATTGCGCGGTGTGAGGGGTTTATATTTCCGGTGATTGCGCGGTGTGAAGGGTTTTATATTTCCGGTGATTGCGCGGTGTGAGGGGGTTTATATTTCCGGTGATTGCACGGTGTGAGGGGTTTATATTTCCGGTGATTGCGCGGCGTGAGGGGTTTTATATTTCCCGTGATTGCGCGGTGTGGGGGGGTTTATATTTCCGGTGATTGCGCGGTGTGAGGGGGTTTATATTTCCGGTGATTGCGCGGTGTGAGGGGTTTATATTTCCGGTGATTGCGCGGTGTGAGGGGTTTATATTTCCGGTGATTGCGCGGTGTGAGGGGTTTATATTTCCGGTGATTGCGCGGTTTTATATTTCCGGTGATTGCGCGGTGTGAGGGGTTTTATATTCCCGGTGATTGCGCGGTGTGAGGGGTTTATATTTCCGGTGATTGCGCGGTTTTATATTTCCGGTGATTGCGGGGTGTGAGGGGTTTATATTTCTGGTGATTGCGCGGTGTGAGGGGTTTTATATTCCCGGTGATTGCGCGGTGTGAGGGGGTTTATATTTCCGGTGATTGCGCGGTGTGAGGGGTTTTATATTTCCAGTGATTGCGCGGTGTGAGGGGTTTTATATTTCCGGTGATTGCGCGGTGTGAGGGGTTTATATTTCTGGTGATTGCGCGGTGTGAGGGGTTTTATATTTCCGGTGATTGCGCGGTGTGAGGGGTTTATATTTCCGGTGATTGCGCGGTGTGAGGGGGTTTATATTTCCGGTGATTGCGCGGTGTGAGGGGTTTATATTTCCGGTGATTGCGCGGTGTGGGGGGGTTTATATTTCCGGTGATTGCGCGGTGTGAGGGGTTTATATTTCTGGTGATTGCGCGGTGTGGGGGGTTTATATTTCCGGTAATTGCGCTGTGTGAGGGGTTTATATTTCCAGTGATTGCGCGGTGTGAGGGGTTTATATTTCCGGTGATTGCGCGGTGTGAGGGGTTTATATTTCCGGTGATTGCGCGGTTTTATATTTCCGGTGATTGCGCGGTGTGAGGGGTTTTATATTCCCGGTGATTGCGCGGTGTGAGGGGTTTATATTTCCGGTGATTGCGCGGTTTTTTATTTCCGGTGATTGCGGGGTGTGAGGGGTTTATATTTCTGGTGATTGCGCGGTGTGAGGGGTTTTATATTCCCGGTGATTGCGCGGTGTGAGGGGGTTTATATTTCCGGTGATTGCGCGGTGTGAGGGGTTTTATATTTCCAGTGATTGCGCGGTGTGAGGGGTTTTATATTTCCGGTGATTGCGCGGTGTGAGGGGTTTATATTTCCGGTGATTGCGCGGTGTGAGGGGTTTTATATTTCCGGTGATTGCGCGGTGTGAGGGGTTTATATTTCCGGTGATTGCGCGGTGTGAGGGGGGTTTATATTTCCGGTGATTGCGCGGTGTGAGGGGTTTTATGGAGCGAGATGTGGATTTTGTTGGGGACATTTTATTCCATAAGTTGGAGAAGCGCGACGACCAAAAACAGAGACGTTTACATGTGGGTTATAACTTGGTATTTTAATAATTTGGACATTAACTGATGTAGCGATTACGTTATTTTTAATGGTTACATCACTTATTGTAAACAAACAAAAAAACTTATTACTATGGTAACCGGTCGGCATCGCACAGTTTCTTCGGAGGACAGAGGAAGCCGCTATCTATAACTGATCAGATACCGTGGTCACTATTAATCACGGCATCTGAGGGGTTAAGCTGCCGGGCTTGCGCCGTCTCCGATCTTGGCAGTTTCCGGCGGCTGTGAGAAGTCGTGTACGGTGCAGGCTCCGCTCCTTCTAGTGTGACGGCGCACGTACAACATAATACTATAGATCTGATGTCACCAAGGGGTTAAACCCTCCTGTATTTCATACTTACAGCCCTTAAAATAAATAATAATAATCACCAACACTGTGCCGGACAAAAACGCACCAAAACCGGACAGAAATGACCTCATGTAACCTTACCTTACTACTGCATCATGGGAAATCTCCTGACTGATAGAGCGAATACTAAACAACAGCGGTGACCGGAAGTCATGTACACCCGACCAGCGCTGCTCTCTACCTCATACACGGCAACAGCTGAAGGACCTATGATGACGTCACCACCATGTGACATGGGGAGAAGATTATCAGTTGAGAGGATGAATAGCCCGGCCCCCTCATAGAACTCCGCCCCTCAATGCAACGTGTTCATCATAATTTTATGCAGAACAGGAGCTCCGCCCCCATGTCATGTGATCATCGTCACAGGTCCTTCATCCACTACTTCTCTCCACTGATAAGCTCCACCCCTCGTGCCCTGGTCACGTGGTGGTGACGTCATCACAGGTACTTCCGCTATTGCCGTGTATGAGGTTGAGAGCAGTGTTGGTCGGGTGTTTTCTCTGTTATCAGACAGTCACCCCTGTATGAGTGTGTATACAGAGAGCTGTCAATCATTGAGCAAGGAAATCTGGCCGAATGTTCACCCAAAATGGTGGACGTATAATCCTCCCGAATATCTACTACAGAAATACAACCAGGCCGATCCTCACCTCTCCCAGCGTTACCATAGCAACACGTCCCTGCTCTTCCAGCTGTGTCCAGGTGACCCCTATAATGACATGTGACCTCTCCAGCCTGTGATTGGCTGCAGGGGTCACATGACGCCTTCTTTTATATATGTGTAACCTGCAGCGTTGCTGTGAACACGTGGTGGAGCCGCAGAGGATTCTGGGAACAATGCGATATCCTGCGTGTCTATAATCCGCACCGCAGGTTAACCCCTTCACCACCAGGACAGTTTAGTTTCCCTCTCCGTCTTCTCAGATCTATAACGTTCTGGTTTCTCTGTCAGTCTCGCGGTGCGAGGATTAGATTCTGCCGGACGAGTTGTAGTTTTTCGGGGCGTCATATAAAGTATCACATAATCTCACTGCAACTGCAAAACCTCTATGTGGGGGAAATGGGATTCCTCCAATGTATTTTCGGTTTAGGGTATGTTCACACGGCCAAATTTCAGACGTATACGAGGCGTATTATGCCTCGTTTTACGTCTGAAAATAGGGCTACAATACGTCGGCAAACATCTGCCCATTCATTTGAATGGGTTTGCCGACGTACTGTGCAGACGACCTGTTATTTACGAGTCGTCGTTTGACAGCTGTCAAACGACGACCCGTAAATTTACTGCCTCGGCAAAGAAGTGCAGGGCACTTCTTTGCCACGTAATTTGAGCCGTTCTTCATTGAAATCAATGAAGCACGGCTCAAGGTTTACGAGCGTCTCAGACGCCTCGTAAATTACGAGGAGGAGCTTTTACGTGTGAAACGAGGCAGCTGTTAACAGTCTGTCTTTTCACACGTAACTGCCTCTCAGCGTGTGAACATACCCTTAGAGTTTATAGCGTTCACAGTGTTGGTAAAAACGTCATTTTCATTATTTTGCAGGTCAATACGGTTACGGCGACACCAAATTTCTATAGTTTTTCTTGATGTGCGGCATTTACAAAGAAAACACAAATTGTTAAAAAAAAAATTGTTTTGTGTCGCCAAATTCTCAGCCAGAACTTTTTTATTTTCCGTGGATGGAGCGGAGTTACGGCTTGTCGTCCCCTTTTTCAGTTTTTTTTTTTATCGTGTTTATTTTTTGTTCATGACTAAAAACTTTACCCGTACACCATGTCTTGTGAGATGTCAGCAATGTCTCCCCAGTATCCGCCATGTGTCAGGTTGTCAGAAGTCAGGTCTTCATTGTCTGGGGGGAAATGTCTTCTCACCTGAGAGATATGCCATAAATGTCCGATATATGGGGGTCCCACCTCTATGTGGAGAACGGGGGTCCCCCGACCCGCCTGGTGAGGTGATGACTACATCCAGGTGGAGAATGAATGGAGAGGTGACCACACATGTGCACGACTCTCTCCATTCACTTGTATAGGAGGTCCAGAAACAGCCGAGCACGGCCAGAGGTGGAGCCGCATCCATCAGACATTCCTGGCTTATCCTGGGGAGAAATGTCCGTGTTGGGAATACCCCTTTATTCCATGTGGTGACGGCTCTGAGAAGATGTTTCTCTCAATGATGAATAAGTGAGGTTCTGTATGTCACACATGATGTTGTCCCCTGTATGATTTCCATCTTCTCCTTTCTTCATAAAGACGTCTGCAGTACTAGATCCTCCAGTTTTCTCATCTTCTCCCCCACAACGTTCCTTCTCCTGAATGACCCACCAAGGATGGACAAGGACAGGAATGAGACGAGCAGAAGAATATTAGGCTTCACCTTGGAGATCATCTACCTGTTGAGCGGAGAGGTAAACTTTTCTACATTATAGAACAAGTCACTCATAGGGAAGGGACAATACATAATAGGAAGAATCCAGTGTCCTGTATAACAGCGTCCAGACCTTCCAAGTGACGTCAAGAATCCAACAGCAGAAAATCTGAAGATCAGCCACCAATATGGTCCGTTATGTGACATGTCACCAATGCAGCAATAGTAATGTTGTAGAGCAATGAGAATGACAAGGAACCAGGAGGATCAGGATGACATCTATATAGAAACATAGAAGATGACGGCAGGAGGAGAGCACATGGTCCATCTAGTCCCCCCAATATTATTTCCTTTTTAGTTTTGGCCTCGTTCTATTTTCTCAATGTCTTTTTGTAGGTGAGGTCTCCAGTATTACAGATGTGGGGTCACTAGAGCTCTATACAGCGGGGTCACAATCTCCCTCTTTCTACTGAGGGGGGAATACTGTGTTCAGTTCTCTAAGTGTCTCTCTCCATACACAGGAGTACACAATAGTGAAGAAGACATCGGGTGACTGTACGACTCCCATCATCCATGAGTCAGGAGGATGGAGCAGTAGTCCCATCACAGAGCCTCCCCCTCACTCCCGGATACATGAGAAGAAGATCTTAGAACTGATCTACAAGATGACTGAGCTGCTGACTGGAGAGGTGACACTGCTGGGAATGCTGGGAAATTCTACAGTAACAGCACTGGAGGTGTCTGGGTGATGACTGTATCATTGTGTGTGTCAGGTTCCTATAAGGTGTCAGGATCTCGCGGTCTATTTCTCCATGGAGGAGTGGGAGTATCTAGAAGGACACAAGGATCTGTACGAGGAGATCATGATGGAGGACTACCGGCCCCGCACATCACAAGGTGAGAAGAGACGGATATATTTGGCATTACTGTGGGCACAGGCTGGCACTGGCGCCATGTTGAGGCCTTAATAGCGTCATGTGCAGTACATATACACGTGTGTACAATGACATGTAATGTAGGAGCTCCGCAATTTCAGCTCACGTTAGATCCCTACGTTTTCTGTATATGTCCAAACAATCCACAGCGCTCCATTCACCAGACAGATTATAAAAGTGTCCTTTGCCACAAATGTTCAGCTTTTTGTATGTAATGCTCATTCCCGCCGGACTCCTCTCCTGAACTCCTCTCAGTAACTTGGAAGTTCTTTTGCTGAATTTGACGGTTTTGACGTGGGCAGATTTGGAACACTAAACTTCATCTAAGTAACAACATGCTGGGGGTTCAGTGGCTGCAAACCTTGTGACAGGTTCCCTTCTAAATGCTGCCAGGACTCCTAGGAAAATCCTGTGAGTCCTGCATCCCCCGCCCACATCTGGAATCTGTGTTTCCTACAGATGGATCCAGTGAATTCGCTGGGGTGTCGGTGGCTGCAATGGCAACCGGAGGCCTAATACTGGCCTCCCGTTGTGCCTAGCACGGAAAACTTCCAGCCCCAGCGGTGGATATCAGCTGTATGTTACAGCTGACATCCACCTGAAACGGCAGGAACCGGAGCTAGCTCTGATCCCTGCCATTAACCCCTCAGATGCAGCGATCGGATGCGATCGCTGCATCTTTGTGGTTGCTAGCAGATGGCCAGCTGTGCCCTGCAATCGTACGACTGCCGACTTCTATTATGACACCAGGAGACCTAACAATGGCCTCCTGTTTGCCATTACGGAATCCGATTAGGTCCCACTCGGAGGCGAAGCCTAATCGGCTTGCTGTCAGTGACTAACTGACAGATCTAATACATTGCACTACGTAGGTAGTGCAATGTATTAGGAAAAAAAACAGACAGTTGGACCTTCAAGTCCCCTAGTGGGACTAAAGTAAAGTGTGAAAAAAAATTTGTAAAAAAATATAATAAAAGTTTTAAGTAATAAAATAAAACACAATCGCCCTTTTTCACTTATCAAGTCCTTTATTATTGAAAAAGAAAAACTATACATATTTGGTATCGCCACAACCGTAACGGCCTAAACTATAAAAATATTATGTTCTTTATTCAACGCGGTGAACGGCGTAAAAAAAACGTAAAAAATAATGCCAGTATTTCTGGTTTTTGGTCACTTTGCCCTACGAAAATTGAAATAAAAAGTGATCAAAAAGAAAATGGTACCTATAAAAACTATATCTCGTCCCGCAAAAAACAAGCCCTCATACAGCTCCGTCAACGAAAAAATTCAAACGTTATGGCTCTCCCAACTTGGCGACAGAAAAAATCCATTCTTTTTACAAAAGTAATTTTATTGTGCAAAAAGTTGTAAAACATAAAAAAGTCCTATAAATTAGGTATTGCCGGAATCGTACTGACCCGCAGAATAAAGTTAACATGTCATTTATAACGCATGGTGAACGCTGTATAAAAAGAACCCCTAAAAAAGCTGTGCCAGAATTGCGTTTTTTTGTTTACCTGGCATCCCAAAAAATAGTATAAAAAGTGATCAAAAAGTTGCATGTACCCCAAAATGGTACCAATAATAACTACATCTCGTCCCGCAACAAACCAGCCCTCATACCACTACGTCTATGAAAAAATAAAATTAGTTATGGCTCCAATAAGTCAGGAAATAAAAAAATATGCGGTTGTGCAGATCAGAGGGGAACATTTTGTCTGTTTCAAGAGGTGATTTATCGGGGCCCTAAAATTAGGGAACCAGGAAGGGGAGGGCCCAAACATATCCGTTGGAAGTGAGGGTGCCCGCATTATACCAGGACAACACTTTCTAGCAAAATTCCCCAAACTGCAAAGGTGCAGAGTGTGGACCAAAAGGGGGATAAGAAAGGACACCATTTATCAGTGCGACACCGGCCTGTGCAGAAAGGAATGCTTCACAGCGTAACACACATCTATGGATTATTTTATTGTTTACCCCATTATTATACCACCTGACTATGCCCCTTATATACTCTGCCCAGCTTACATGTACCCCCACATTATAAATGGAAATATCAGCAATACTCAAACAAAACTACTACCAAGCAAAATCTACGCTTTAAAAGCCAAATGGCGCTCCCACCCATCTGAGCGCTACAGTGTGCCCAAACAGCAGTTTACTTCCACATATATGGCACCGCCCTACCCGGGAGAACCCTTTTAACAATTTTTAGGGTGTGTGTCTCCAGTGGCATAAGCTGCGCACTACATACTTGCTACTGAATTGGCATATCTGGGGAAAATTTTACATTTTTTACTTTGCACCATACGCAGCGCATTTATTTATGGAAAAGACCTGCGGGGTGAAAATGCTCACTACACCCCTTAATAAATGCCTTGAGGGGTGCAGTTTCTAAAATGAGGTCACTTCTCAGGGGTTTCTTTTATTATTTCCCATCTGAGCCCCTGCAATTGTGAACCAATACTTTGTAAATTGCCAAATTAGGCCTCAATTTCGCATGGTATTCTCTCACTCCTGAGCCCTGTCAAATGTCCAGGCAAAAGATTAGGGTCACATGTAGGGTGTTTCTAAAGCCGGGAAACACCACATAATAATTAGAGAGCTTGTCTTGTTATGGTGGCACAAGCTGGGCACCACATATTGGCATATCTATGGCAAAAATCCAATTTTCACTCTGCAACATCGAGTGCACACTAATTTATGCAAAACACCTGCGGGGTTAACATGCTCACTACACCCCTAGGTGAATACCTTGAGGGGTGTAGTTTCCAAAATGGGGGTCACTTCTGGTGGGGTTTTCAAATGCTACGTAGCGACCAGAAACCAATCCAGCAAAATCTGTACTCCAAAAGCCAAATGGCGCTCCTTCCCTTCTGAGCACTGCCTTTTGCCCAAAAATTCGTTTATATCCAAATATGGGGTATTGCCGTACTCGGGAGAAATTGCTTAACAAATGTTGTGGTTCTTTTTTGGCTTTATTTTTTGGAGAAAATGAGAAATTTTGCGCTAAAGCTACGTCTTATTGGGAAAAAAAAATGTCATTTTTATTTTCACTGCCCAATTCAAATAAAATCTATGAAACACCTGTGGTGTCAAAATGCTCACTACACCCCTAGATTCATTCCTCAAGGGGTGTAGTATCACAAATGGAGTCCCTTTTTGGGAGTTTCCACTGTACTGGTACCTAAGGGGCTTTGCAAAAGCGACATGGTGCAGAAAAACCAATCCAGCAAAATCTGTTCTCCAAAAGCCAAATGCCACTTCTGTTCCTTGCCATGTGCCCAAACAGCAGTTTATGACCACATATGGGGTATTTCAATACTTCAGAGAAGTTGCTTTACAAATGTTGGGGTTCTTTTTTTTTTTTCCTTTTTTTTTTTGAGAAAATGTAAAATTTTGCGCTAAAGCTACGTCTTATTGGAAAAAAAGGATTGTTTTTATTTTTACTGCCCAACTCTAATAAATTCTATGAAACATCTGTGGGGTCAAAATGATCGCTAGATGAATTCCTCAAGGAGTGTAGTTTCCTAAATGGAGTCACTTTTTGGGCGTTTTCACTGTTTTGTCCCCTCAGGGGCTATGTTAATGCGACATGGCCTCCGCAAACCATTCCTGCTAAATTTGAGCTCCAAAAGCCAAATGGCGCTCTTTCCATTCTGAGCCCTGCCGTGTGTCCAAACAGCCATTTATTACCACATGTGGGGTATTGATTTACTCGGGAGAAATTGCTTTACAAATTTTGCGGTAATTTTTCTCCTTTAGTCCTTGTGGAAATGAGAATAAACATTTTCTTTGAAAGAATGTAGATTTATATTTTCATGGCCTACTTCCAATAATTTCTGCAATAAAACTGTAGGGTCAAAATGCTCACTATACCCCTAGATAATTTCCTTAAGGGGTGTAGTTTCCCAAATGGGGTCACTTTTGGGGGATTTCCACTGTTTTGGCACCGCAAGAGCCCTTCAAACCCGACATGGTGGCTAAAATATATTCTAATAAAAAGGAGGCCTCAAAATCCACCAGGTGCTCCTTTGCTTCTGAGGCCGGTGCTTCAGTCCAGTAGCACACTAGGGCCATATGTGGGATATTTCTAAAAACGGCAGCACCTGGGCAATAAATATTGAGTTGCATTTCTCTGGTAAAACTTGTTACAGAAAGAATGGATTAAAAATTAATTTCACCTCTACTTTGGTTTAATTCCTGTGAAACGTCTAAAGGGTTAAGAAACGTTCTAAATGCTGTTTTGAATACTTTGAGGGGTGAAGGTTTTTAAAATGGGGTGACTTTTTGGGATTTAATATATAAGGCCCTAAAAGCCACTTCACAACTGAACTGGCCTCTGTAAAAATAGCCTTTTGAAATTTTCTTAAAAATGTGAGAAATTGCTGCTAAAGTTCTAAGTCTTGTAACGTCCTAGAAAAATAAAATGATGTTCAAAAAACTATGCAAATATAAAGTAGACATATTAATTAGCAACAATTTTGTGTGTTATAACTGCCTGTCTTACAAGCAGATACATTTAAAGCGTAGCTAAACTTTCGAGAAAAAACATAAATGTAAACTGCTATTTTGTCCCTCTATGTGAATACATTACTCGCGGCAATTTAAGTATCTGTTGACACTTGGATAAATACCTCATCTTCCAGCATCCTCCTCTGCCTCCATATTCCTGCATTTTAATTCCTGCCTGCTCTCACCTCAGTGCACATCACTGTATACACTATATACTATAAGGACAGCACTGTATACAGTATACTATAAAGACAGCTCTGTATACATTATACAGTATATACTAGAAGGACAGCAGTGTACAGCACTGTATACAGTATATATACACTATATACTACAAGGACCGCAGTGCACATTACTGTATACAGTATATATACTATAAAGACAGCTCTGTATACACTACATACTATAAGGACAGCAGTGTACAGCACTGTATACAGTATATATACTATAAAGACAGCTCTGTATACACTATATACTATAAGGACAGCAGTGTACAGCACTGTATACAGTATATATACTATAAAGACAGCTCTGTATACACTATATACTATAAGGACAGCAGTGTACAGCACTGTATACAGTATATATACTATAAAGACAGCTCTGTATACACGATATACTATAAGGACAGCAGTGTACAGCACTGTATACAGTATATATACTATAAAGACAGCTCTGTATACACTACATACTATAAGGACAGCAGTGTACAGCACTGTATACAGTATATATACTATAAAGACAGCTCTGTATACACTACATACTATAAGGACAGCAGTGTACAGCACTGTATACAGTATATATACTATAAAGACAGCTCTGTATACACGATATACTATAAGGACAGCAGTGTACAGCACTGTATACAGTATATATACTATAAAGACAGCTCTGTATACACTACATACTATAAGGACAGCAGTGTACAGCACTGTATACAGTATATATACTATAAAGACAGCTCTGTATACACTATATACTATAAGGACAGCAGTGTACAGCACTGTATACAGTATATATACTATAAAGACAGCTCTGTATACACTACATACTATAAGGACAGCAGTGTACAGCACTGTATACAGTATATATACTATAAAGACCGCTCTGTATACACTATATACTATAAGGACAGCAGTGTACAGCACTGTATACAGTATATATACTATAAAGACAGCTCTGTATACACTATATACTATAAGGACAGCAGTGTACAGCACTGTATACAGTACATATACTATAAAGACAGCTCTGTATACACTATATACTATAAGGACAGCAGTGTACAGCACTGTATACAGTATATATACTATAAAGACAGCTCTGTATACACTATATACTATAAGGACAGCAGTGTACAGCACTGTATACAGTATATATACTATAAAGACAGCTCTGTATACACGATATACTATAAGGACAGCAGTGTACAGCACTGTATACAGTATATATACTATAAAGACAGCTCTGTATACACTACATACTATAAGGACAGCAGTGTACAGCACTGTATACAGTATATATACTATAAAGACAGCTCTGTATACACTACATACTATAAGGACAGCAGTGTACAGCACTGTATACAGTATATATACTATAAAGACAGCTCTGTATACACGATATACTATAAGGACAGCAGTGTACAGCACTGTATACAGTATATATACTATAAAGACAGCTCTGTATACACGATATACTATAAGGACAGCAGTGTACAGCACTGTATACAGTATATATACTATAAAGACAGCTCTGTATACACTACATACTATAAGGACAGCAGTGTACAGCACTGTATACAGTATATATACTATAAAGACAGCTCTGTATACACTACATACTATAAGGACAGCAGTGTACAGCACTGTATACAGTATATATACTATAAAGACAGCTCTGTATACACTACATACTATAAGGACAGCAGTGTACAGCACTGTATACAGTATATATACTATAAAGACAGCTCTGTATACACGATATACTATAAGGACAGCAGTGTACAGCACTGTATACAGTATATATACTATAAAGACAGCTCTGTATACACTATATACTATAAGGACAGCAGTGTACAGCACTGTATACAGTATATATACTATAAAGACAGCTCTGTATACACTACATACTATAAGGACAGCAGTGTACAGCACTGTATACAATACATATACTATAAGGACAACACTATATACACGCTGTCTTACTGCTGCCATGCTCCTCTGACAATAATGTTTCTCAGAGTCATCTTCAAAATAATGTCCTGCTTATTTGGTTGACTGTCCCCTACTGACTACTTATTCGCAATGTCTGAAAAAACGTTTTTCTGACATTTATATTTTCTCTGTAAACTAGGCTGCCCATACAGCTAATTCTGCACTCCTCTATGCGGAAATAGAAGATATGTTTTCTTCCAGTTGTATAAATAGTTATTATAAAATTAACTCCTACCTCATTACATCTAAGATACATATAACATGTTCATATTATATATACATTTTTAATTACAAATTGGACATGAATTTTACTCTGTTACATCTTCTGACTGTCTAGTCAAGAGTGCCTACAACGTACCTGTGGACAGCTCCAAGTTACGTCCGTCATTGACGCCTCGCAAAATGATTTTCGTGTGAATAAGGCCTTTGAGCTAGCATTTGACACAAATGGCATAACATTTTTGTTGTCACAGATTGTGGCCTCTTTATCCACATGCCCCCCTTTTTTTAGTCTAGTGAGAACAGTTTGTTCCAATTTGATGCACATTGGGCACCAAGATCTGCTAAATATTGCTGCATCTTACACCACAGTCGAGCTGTAACAACAATAATAAATCTAATTCACTATTACCAGACAGGCTATTGAAACAATTTTAAGAACTGGATGTCCTAATTATAAATATTACTAATGTGCTTTTTTTGTATGTGAAACAGGACAGTGATGCATACTCCCAATCTGAATGCAGCAAGTCTGAAGATGAGGAGCCCAATAAGGTTACTACTAACCCGCTAAGTATCATTATTCCATCTAAGTTTTACACAACACTTTACAAATAGCTTTTTACACACCCTGGCTTACAAACGGCTAAATACATATCTGTTGCTTTGGACATCTGTTTAACCCACAGATATCTTGGCTACCTACAGCTTACACACGCATACACGCTTGGCCTTTCTCACTTTTAAGAGGTTACAAAGACGCTTTTAGGCTTCAACAGTATGTTAGCCCTTTATCTACAAAAGTAGCTATGGATCAAGCTTGTTAACTGAACAATCCTCATCTCCCAATGTTCGGCCCAACAAACAGCAAAAAGCAAACAGTTTATCGCATACATATTCTATTGGTATAGCCTGATGTAATGTTGTATTGCATAATTATTACAATGTTTTGTATTTTTTGCCATAGGAAATCCAACTGTTGCGGGAAAAATTAATGAAAAAAGTTTGGGAATGAGAAAACTATAGCATCCAGTGTTTTCAAAACGACCCTGAATGGCCAAATATAGAATACCAATTATACACATGAGCGGATAGGAAACAATCAGTGGTGTAAAAATGGAAATTGTGTTCCAATGTCGACACGTGGCGAAAGTAAATGCTGCCAGGAGGAAGATGCCCTCAACCAATTTTTTGATCGGGGGATCCATTGTAATTTGCAAATAGAGGAACTTGCTGAAGAATGATTTTTAGAAAAAAATCATCGATCTTATGGTTGAATTTAGAGCGCAAATTTCCCAACGGGAGTTGACTAAACAAAGAAATAGGTAAGTATGTATGTAAGGCTTCGTTCACATCTGCCTCAGGGCTCTGTTCATGGGTTCTGTCGGAACATTGTCAGGGGAACCCATGAATGGAGCCCTGACTGAAACAAACCATAGGTTTCCGTTTGCATCACCATTGATTTCAATGGTGACGGATCCGGTGCAAATGGTTTCCGTTTGTCACCGGTGTTTAAGGGTTCCGTCTCTTTGACGGAAGTAATACCGTAGTCTACTACCCTATTCATTCCGTCAAAACGACGGAATCCTTGCACAATGGAGACAAACGTAAATCATTTGCATCGAATACGTCACTATTGAAATCAATGGTAATGCAAACGGAAACCTGGTGTTTCCGTTTGTTTGTCAGGGTTCCGTTCATGGATTCCCCCGTCGCAAAGCTCAGACGGAACGCCTGAACGGAGCCCTGACGCATATGTGAACGACGCCTTAGTAAGTATGTATGTCTATGTAAGAAGGTATGAACAACTGCCTTCTTTTGACATGGTATTGTTTATAGAAGTAAAGGAATGTTTTTGTCTGCATCATGTCCACAAACCCCCGCACACACACCATAACAGTTATGCTAGTGTGACATATTTCTGTACGTTGACTACGTTTTCTTGCTTTTTTCCAACAGGGTCCGTAGAAAAGCTTGTTATCGAACAATCAGTCTTTTTGTACATGGGGCATTAGGTCCGAAAAAACGTATCCCAATACCGTCGTGCATTGTATCCTTCATCAGGACCAAGTTTCCAGATCCAGATGAAAGATACATGGGGTTTTTCTGGGATGAAGATTATGGAGCTGCTGACATGGTGCTTGATGTCTAATCTTTGCATCCATTCCCTTAATTAATAAATATGTTTTCAATGCACTATGAGACTTCGAATTACGCCTTATTCTTATGTGAGTGTTTTGCTCAGTGTTTTCAATCATTGATTATAAGCTAAAAGTAGTAGCGTATGCTACACAGAAATAAGATATAATGGAACGATTTTGACCTCCTTGGTGTTTGCGACCCAATCCTGGTTTGGCTTCCCATCACTGTTGCAAAACACAAATGTCAACTTTGGCCATCACATGTATCTGGTCTCTGATCCACAACACTGTATTCTGAATGACTTCTGAAGGTAATCCTTTTAGAAGGAGCTAGTATGGGGACGAGCACTCGTTACTCCGATCGCTAGTCCCCATTCATTACTATAGTGGCAGCAGCACGTCTACCTTTACACAGGGAGATGTGCTGCCAACAACAATAAGGCTGGGTTCACACAACCTATTTTCAGGCGCAAACTAGGCGTTTTACGCCTGAAAACACGGCTCCAATACGTCGGCAAACATCTGCTCATTCAGTTGAATGAATTTGCCGATGTACTGTGCCGACGACCTGTAATTTTACGCGTCGCTGTCAAAAGACGGCGCGTAAAATAACAGCCTCGGCAAAGAAGTGCAGGACACTTCTTGGGACATAATTGGAGCCGTTTTTCATTGAATCCAATGAAGAACAGCTCCAAATTACGTCCGTCATTGATGCCTCGCAAAATGCGAGTACGAGCATTTACGTCTGAAATTACGGAACTGTTTTCTCCTGAAAACAGCTCCGTAATTTCAGCCGTAAATGCAGTTATCGTGTGCACATACCCTTATAGTTTGTTTTTAAAACATTCGCTCGTTCATCTGCTGATCGTTGCCCTGGTTACAATTATCAGGAACGAGCGTTTTGTGAACGTTCGTTTGCCCGATAATTGGCCAGTGTAAAAGGGCCTAAAGTTTATCACAGATAAACATAGCATTCAGCACCATTCCATCTGACAGTTTGCTTTTATTGTATTCAAGCATAATAATGATGCAAAGACCGAGCATTATCGCATGGTGGATACACATGGGAAAAAAACATTTAAGGGCAACCTTACAGGCCAGTCAAAAGTTAAAGATGAACTACAGTATATGGTACCTGGAAGATATAAATAACTAAAGGGCCTGCATAAAATAAGCAGAAATTAAATGGCAAACAAATGTCTACAACAAACAAATTTTACTATGTTGTAAAAGGAAGAGACAACAAATCCATCAATCTGATTGCAATGGGTCAGCCAGCGTAGTACGATTACATGTAATTAATTCATATTTAGTGAACTATGAAATGTGAGTGGTGCCTTTCTAACAAGATTTCTCTACTTGGTCTCTCAACGGAAGCAATGTTTTCTGACACGGATTCCTTTAGACTTGACCACTCAAAGGAACGATTCCCAGCTGCAAATTCCGCTGCCTCTTCAATTATATCAATAAGGAATATCTGACTTGACGGCTCATAAATTGCACGAGTCTCTTTGCTTTTGAGTACGCAAAGTTAAAGCGTGGTGAACCAACTCTGTCTTCCTCAGTTGTGCAACGTTTGACAAGAGCATGTATTTTGGCTGAATTAAAGTTGTGGTCCATGGCAGCTAGTTGCGTCCTGGCATACATGCCATCTATGAAAAAGTGCTGTCTTTTGGTGCGATATATAAGTAGAGCACTGTGATAAACTTCAAGATTGCCTGTATGGCAAAAGTTGGATAGATGTAACAAATCCTTCTGCAGTCTTGGATTCATGACCAATTTTTTCACTTCCTCGTAAGCCAGACTTAATTTTTTTCGCAGCCACATTCGACGAAGTTCAACGTCTGCTGACAGATCATCATGCTGACATTTTAGGTAGTTAGAAGTTGGATCCTCCCACGAATGCACATTGATCAGATGGTATAGTATGTCGCTCCATTTATTTTTCAGGAGTTGTGGGTCATGTTCAGATGTGCTGGCACTCCACCACAGGTGGTTTTTTATGGCTCCAACCCAATCTGATAACCCCTCACAGTTCTTTTTGTGGCTTAAAGTAACAATTTTGTTTCCAATGGATGTTGCCACATGCCAGACGTCGAATTTGTGGCTGACATTTGGGTACTTTTCTTTTAGCATCTTGCGGATAGCCAGGTGACGGTCGGTGCAGACGATACCCACATTTACGTTCTTGGAAATCAATTATTCCAGGGCTTTTCTACAGACAATTTTCTCAAAACTGACAGAGGATACACGTGATCAAATTTGCTGGATATCAAAGCTCAAAATCTTGTTAGTGTCTATGTCCATAAAGGTATACCAACAATATTTGGCATTGTGGCCGGGTGAGTCACATTGACCATCACCTGCCACACAAATAGGGGACTGGTCAAATGCCTGAAAATGTTTTTCTTGTTTTTTGATACTGATAAAAAGTAGTATGGGAAATAAATATTATGCCTGAAGAATAGTTTATTTGTTTTAGTATATGGTTAGCACTGCACTTGACATGACCAAATTTCCCAATGGCTTTCTGTTTATTTTTGGTTGACTCTCCCAGAGCCTATAATAATGTCCACTGGCACACTCGACATACACTGCTATATAAGTGCCGACTCGTTTTTTTTCAGAATTTTTTTCCACGGCTGGCCGCAGTTGCGTTTACACTGAACTTGCATAATAAGTTTATTGGGGCAGCTCACAAATACAATGAATTTGTCTTCGCACTGGATGGCAATCAGTGGTCTGCTCTACCTCGAATAAGCTTTCAGAGAGTAACTCTTCAGTTGTAAGATCATTTTCAAGATTAACTGTCATTCTCGCTTTCATTAGTGGATCCAATCATACCAGAGATGTGAAAGGAGGAATCTTCATCTATCAGGGTGGTGATGGAACTTTCCTGAGATGAACATACCTCCAAAGATTTGGGTGTGGATGGATTGGATTGATGGGAACAATGGTATGTTAGGTAAAGCCATTTCATAGTCACCATCAAAGGAAAAATTATCCGACTCCAGATGACACTGTATCTCCATATTGTTTGGGACAGAATCAACAATTTGTGACAATAGATCCAGCTCGATTACAAGAGTACTGTTTATATCTTGGTATGCAGGATTTGGGTCAAAACAGTTGTCAGCACGTTTTTTGTTTTTTTTTGAACAGATGAATGTGCAGGTTTGTGTGCTATTTTTTTTTTTTTTTTTTACATTTTGGTCTTATCCTCTACATTGCACTTTAACATTTGATTTAGAAACCCGGGATTGGGTGTATTTTGTGCGCATGAAGTATTTGCGGTCAGTTTGACATACAGCATCCCTTTCTTCTACGCCAGCCTCATTCCTGTGACTCTCAGGCAAAGGTGTGCTTGCAACATCAAAACTGCGGCCACAAGTCGGACAATGCAATCCAGCCTGTAAGACGGTGTTACCCAAGTTTTTGCTGAAAACCTTTGCGCTTTCTATTGCGTAATGGCAACTCAGTAGATGTAGATGCTGCTGTATTATTAAAAATTGTTGGCAAAGCATCTTTTCGCAGACACTTTCGCTTAATTGGGTTAAGAACATATGAATCCTCTCTAAAATGTCTGGAATACATACAATATATATCAAATTTTTGGGATTCGTGTACAATTTTTGCAAACTTGTCAAGGTCTCCAAAATCTTGCTTCGTTTGCAAGAGCCAACGAGTCAAATTTTTTCTGTCTTTTGGAAACACATGGAGAATGACACCTGGTGATTTATAGCGACTTCCAGAAGTACATCCTTGCACAACACAGGAAGGCATCCTAGTAAAAGAAATGTAATCCATTACATCTATCAATTTTACATGGAATCGTATTCGATATTCCAAACGATCTATAATAATAATAATTTAAAAAAATGCTCTAATCAACTTATATATATATATATATGTATATCACAGATCAAACACAGCCGTCTCAATGGGGCCTTAGGCTGGAGCTACATGGCGATTTTGGCCAAGATGGGAGTTGCGTGAACAAAAATCGGCCTGCATCCCTGAACTAATGCAGGTCGCTGTGAGTGCATCTCTCAGTCGCAAATAATCAGTGCAGAGCATGTCTCCATTTTTTTTAAAGACTGCGATTTGCAGTCATGTCGACCATGGGGTTGCAATGAGACTCCATTCATTTGCATTAGTTCAGGTGTCACAGGGCATCAAAGCAATCTTTGGTTGTGCAACTCCCAACATGTCCAAAATTTCTGTGTAGCTTACTGGGATACATATGACTATTTTTATACAGCATTTATTAAGCCAGATAAATAAGGGCTTGTCCACACATAACAGATTTGCTGAAGAAAATTTCTGCAGCAACTCCGCAGCAAAAAAAACATTTCCTAAGCTTTTTACTGCAGAAAATGGTGTGGATTTAAATGATTTTTTCTCAAAGTTGGGAGATGGTGACATCTCCTCCGAAAAACGCAACAATTCAGGCCACTTTATGCAGCAGGAATTGACATGCTGCGGTATGAAAAATACAAAACAGATAAAAGCAAGGGGACATATATACAAAAACACCGAAAAAGGCCATACTTACAAATGGACACAGCCAGGTCAGAAACACTGATGAAGGAGAGTGAGCAGGTGCGTGTGGTGCATGGGATGTGTAGTAAAAAATAATAAATGGTGTATGTGCAAGTGTAATAATATAAGTGAAATATAGGGGGCAGTAATGAGTAAAGTGCCTCAATAAAAATAAATGAATAATGGGGTGCAAGTGTGTGAAACATGGAGGGATAGTGTGTTAGTCATGAGGCGCAACGTGTATAGCCAGGTAAAAGCCTATTTGTGACGCCTTGATAATTCATAGAGCGGGCTACCCTGCTTGCTTTGCCAAACAACAACACACCAGATGCAGCACTGCAAGTATGTATTGTTTTTTACATCGTTTTTTTTTTTATATAATAAGGCTGGGTTTAAACCTGCGTTGGTGTGTTCCGTTGTTCTGCTCGATCAGAGGAGTAAAACAAGGAAATGACAGAACCAACGGTTCCGTTGCACAACGAATACCGCCAGTTGCCGACGGAACATATTGACTTTAATGGGTTATGTAGGCTTTCCGTCGGGGTGTCTGTGATTTTACTGGAGACAATAGCGCAGCCTTCTGAATGTGGATTTGAACATAGCCTAAAGTATTTTGAAATGAAAGAAGTTGGATTTTTGTTTTTTATTTTATTTACTATTTTGAAACATTTATATAGCATATAGTGTATAACATAACCGGTAGAATGACATATATATATATATATATATATATATATATATATAATCTATCCCCACGCATTGTGAATGTAGTACCATCTGGCAATTAATTTGAATTGCTGTCTCCTCCTGCTCCAACTGCTACCTAACACTTTGGGGTTAATAGCATATAATATTTTTCATATTGCAACATTTTTTGTTTTGCAGGTTCTGCTGGACTCTTTGGACTATGTCGTAGATTCGGTGGATTACTTCAGTGATCAATGTTTATTTTGGATTATTTTTTTTTTAAATTAAATTGTCAACAAGGGTTGTGTTTTTATTTCAATAAAGTATTTTTATCTTATGTCTCGGTTTTATTTTTAATACTTTATTAGCGCCTTAGTAATGTCTGCTGTCTCATTGACCGTGTCCGTTACTAAGGCGGGGCTTAGTGTTAGCCAATAAAAAGGCTAGCACTAACCCACCCATTATTACCCTGGTACCCACCAACACCAGGGGTAGCAGGAAGAGTCCGTTATGATCCAGTTCCCGACCATCTGAAGTGACGGTTGGGTACTGGGACAGCCACAAGCTGCTATTAGGCTGGAAAGAGACAAAAACCGTGCCCCTTCCAACCGCATTAACGGCTGCGACTGCTTTATTGTATCAGGCTGGTTCTGAAAAACTGGGCGACTACTCATTGTTATTTTTTTGTTTTTTAAACAAATAATAATATTTGTATTTTTTTTAAAAACTCGGGGTTCCCCCATTTTCACAACCGGCCAGATACAATAAAGCAGCCACAGCCTAGCATTACCAGGGTGGGAAGGGCCATGGTTTTTCCTAGCCTAATAACACCAGTCTGCAGTTGTCCCTGTACCCGACCCCCAATTTAGATTGTCAGGTACTGGATCGTACCCAGATCTTCCCAGTACCCCTGTTGGTGGTGGGTACCGGGGTAATAATGGGGGGTTAGTGCAATCCTTTTCATTGGCTAAGCTCCGCCTTAGTAATGGACACTGTCAATGAGACCGCAGCCATTACTAAGGTGCTAATAAAGTATTAAAAATACAACAGAGACATAAGATAAAAATACTTTATTGAAATAAAAAAAAAACCTTTTTAACCATTTTATTTACATAATAAAACGCTGATCATTGAAGTAATCCACCAAATCTACAACGTAGTCCAAACAATACAGCGGAACCTGCAAAACAAACAACAAAAAGGTAGCAGTATGGAAAAAACGTATACTCACCTACATCTTTCTTCTCCCCTGCGCTGCAATAGAAACTAGAGGTCGATGAACTGTAGTTTCTATTGTGGCGCACAGGACCTAGGGATGCGCCAGAAATATTTTAATAGTTGATAATTTAGTAGTCTATTAAACTATAGGTCATGCTCCAGATTGTAATAAATATTTATATAAATGCCATAGGGTATGTACACACACACACACACACACACACACACACACACCCCCCCCCTCTCTAGGGTAAACGCACACGTAGCGGATTACATGTGGATTTTCTTTTTGAAAACCAACTGCGTAGTACAGTAGCATTTTAGATCATGAGATTTTCAAAATCTCATGTACACGCTGCTGTTTTGTACGCGCGTAAATTGACAAGCAGCAGATTTTACAATCTGCAGCATGCCAATTTTTTGTGCGGATGTTCCCTGTGTATTTCACCTCTTTCAATGCAAAGGCTGAAATTCTGTCAAACATAAACACAAAAAACGCATATCCACGCACTGAAATCCAAACTAAAATATGCAAGGGTCCGTGCAGATTTTATGCACAGATTTCAGTGTGTATACCTGTGAATTTTGATGTGGAGTCTCCACATCTAAATACACTGTGTGTGGAGGTACCCTAAGGGCACGTTCACACGTGGCGGAATTGCTGTTGAATTCCGCTGCGGACAGTCCGCAATGGAATTCTGCATCGGCCGTTTTTTACATTCGTATCTATAAATTTTTAGGAAAGTTAGTGCAGACGTTGTGGAAAACTCCAATGCGGACCATAGGTTGCGATGCAGAATTTTCAGTCCGCAACATGCACGGTCTGTTGCGGAGAAGAAGCGGAATTTCACTGCGTATTTCAGCCTTTGCAATGCAAAAACTGAAATATGTGGCAAGTCCGCTGTGATATCTGCATCTGAATTACCTGTCAAATATGCAAATTTTGGTGCAGATTCGTTGAGTAATTGCCCCAAATCTGCACCAACATTTGCAGCGGAAAAACTACGTCTGAATGTGCCCTTAGCCCTAATGCACACAACCGTGTGTGCTGCATGAGTCCCGTTCATGATCTGTGGAAAAGATAGGACATGTTCACAACTTCAAAATGGTGCAACGTTTCAATCCCACATTGGGATCTTTCTCAAGCAATGTGGGATTAAAACGTTGCACCTTTTTGAAGTTGTCTGAATAAACCAATTTTATACTTTGAACTTGGAGTGCTGCAAGATTTTCTTCATGTATATATATCATCCCTAGGACCGGGATTACTGGCTTGGCACCCAGACATCACATGCCTTCTTTGTGAATGCTGCCCTTTTTTGCTATTACATATACACACACACACACGCACGCACACACACACACATACACACACATATATATATATATATATATATATACACACTACCGTTCAAAAGTTTAGGGTCACTTAGAAATTTCCTTATTTTTGAAAGAAAAGCACAGTTTTTTTTCAATGAAGATATCATTAAATTAATCAGAAATACACTCTATACATTGTTAATGTGGTAAATGACTATTCTAGCTGCAAACGTCTGGTTTTTAATGCAATATCTACATAGGTGTATAGAGGCCCATATCCAACAACCATCACTCCAGTGTTCTAATGGTACATTGTGTTTGCTAACTGTGTTAGAAGGCTAATGGATGATTAGAAAACACTTGAAAACCCTTGTGCAATTATGTTAGCACCGCTGTAAACAGTTTTGCTGTTTAGAGGAGCTATAAAACTGACCTTCCTTTGATCTAGTTGAGAATCTGGAGCATTACATTTGTGGGTTCGATTAAACTCTCCAAATGGCTAGAAAAAAAGAGCTTTCATGTGAAACTAGACAGTCTATTCTTGTTCTTAGAAATTAAGGCTATTCCATGCGAGAAATTGCCAAGAAACTGAAGATTTCCTACAACGGTGTGTACTACTCCCTTCAGAGGAGAACACAAACAGGCTCTAACCAGAGTAGAAAGAGAAGTGGGAGGCCCCGCTGCACAACTGAGCAACAGGACAAGTACATTAGAGTCTCTAGTTTGAGAAATAGACGCCTCACATGAAATAGTACCCGCAAAATGCCAGTGTCAACGTCTACACTGAAGAGGCGACTCCGGGATTCTGGCTTTCAGGGCAGAGTGGCAAAGAAAAAGCCATATCTGAGACTGGCTAATAAAAGGAAAATATTAATATGGGCAAAAGCACACAGACATTGGACAGACGAAGATTGGAAAAAAGTGTTATGGACAGACGAATCGAAGTTTGAGGTGTTTGGATCACACAGAAGAACATTTGTGAGACGCAGAACAACTGAAAACATGCTGGAAGAGTGCCTGACTCCATCTGTCAAGCATGGTGGAGGTAATGTGATGGTCTGGGGTTGCTTTGGTGCTGGTAAAGTGGGAGATTTGTACAAGGTAAAAGGGATTTTGAATAAGGAAGGCTATCACTCCATTTTGCAACGCCATATCCTGTGGACAGCACTTCATTGGAGCCAATTTCATCCTACAACAGGACAATGACCCAAAGCACACCTCAAAATTATGCAAGAACTATTTAGAGAAGAAGCAGGCAGCTGGTATTCTATCTCTAATGAAGTGGCCAGCGCAGTCACCAGATCTCAACCCCAGAGAGCTGTTGTGGGAGCAGCTTGACCGTATGGTACGCAAGAGGTGCCCATGAAGCCAATCCAACTTGTGGGAGGGGCTTCTGGAAGCATGGGGTGAAATTTCTCCCGATTACCTCAGCAAATTAACAGCGAGAATGCCAAAGGTCTGCAGTGCTGTAATTGCTGCAAATGGAGCATTCTTTGACGAAAACAAAGTTTGAAGGAGAAAATTATTATTTCAAATAAAAATCATTATCTCTAACCTTGTCAATGTCTTGACTATATTTTCTAGTCATTTTGCAACTCATTTGATAAATATAAGTGTGAGTTTTCATGGAAAACACAAAATTGTCTGGGTGACCCCAAACTTTTGAACAGTAGTGTATATATGTAGATATATATACTGTACATTCACATATACACAAACATATATATATACACACACATATATAAACACACACACTATAAAACACACACAAATATATATATTTCTCATAACCTACTGTAGTGTTTGTGGGAGCTGTGACTATTTGGAAGGAGTATAGCAGTACAATTTGAAATATTGTAACCTGCTATGTGTGCAGGTTCTTTACAGCGGGCGCACGAGCTGTAAAGGCGCGCACTGCTCTTTGAGAAGAAGTGCAGGTCTGGTGCCCCCTCCCTGTCCCCTCTTCCCCCTGTGCACTGTACTGTAACTGGCAGTAGCAGAGCGCAGGGAGGAGAATGACAGCTCTGCTACTGTCCGGTGTATGGTATGTGTGAGAGGCGCTTCAGTAGAAGAAGCGCAGGTCTGGCATCCCCTCCCTGTCCCCTCTTCCCCATGTGCACTGTACTATAACTGGCAGTGTGTGTGACTATAGTGTGTGTGAGAGGCGTTTCTGCTACTGAAGCGCCTCTCACACATACCATGGACCGGACATTAACAGAGCTGTCATTCCCCTTCCTACTATAACCGGCAGTAGCAGAGCGCAGGGAGGGGAATGACAGCTCTGCTACTGTCCGGACTATAGTGTGTGTGAGAGGCGCATCTGCTACTGAAGCGCCTCTCACACATACCATACACCGGACAGTAACAGAGCTGTCGTTCCCCTTCCTGCGCTCTGCTACTGCCGGTTATAGTACAGTGCACAGGGGGAAGAGGGGACAGGGAGGGGGGCTAGACCTGCGCTTCTGCTACTGAAGCGCCTCTCACAAATACCATACACCGGACAGTAAGGCTGGGTTCACACGACCTCTTTTTAGACGTAATGGAGGCGTTTTACGCCTCGAATTACGGCTGAAAAGATGGCTCCAATACGTCGGCAAACATCTGCCCATTACTTTCAATGGGTTTGCCGATGTACTGTGCCGACGACCTGTCATTTTACGCGTCGCTGTCAAAAGACGTCGTGTAAAATTACAGCATTGTCAAAAGAAGTGCAGGACACTTCTTGGGACGTAATTTGAGCCGTTTTTCATTGATTCCAATGAAGAACAGCTCCAAATTACGTCCGTAAAAGATGCCCCGCAAAACGCGAGTACATGCAATTACGTCTGAAATTCAGGGGCTGTTTTCTCCTGAAAACAGCTCCGTAATTTCAGACGTAATTGCAGTTATCGTGTGCACATACACTAACAGAGCTGTCATTCCCCTTCCTGCGCTCTGCTACTGTCCGATGTATGGTATGTGTGAGAGGCTCTTCAGTAGCAGAAGAGCAGCTCTGTCCCCCCCTCCCTGTCCCCTGAGGGGACAGGGAGTGGGGGGCCTCACACATACTATAGTCCGGACAGCAGCAGAGCTCATCACAGTCTCTTCTATGCGCTCTGCTACTGACGGTTACACTAATGAGAACTGTGTAGTGTATAGAGACAGAGAGACCTTCCTGACGTCACGATGGGGGCGTGCACATCTGACATCAGGATGGGGCCACCACCCACCCGTACTCATAGGCAGCAGAATCTGTACACCGATATATTCAAACGGTGTACGGATTTCTGCTAGCAACAGGAGAAATACAAGAAATAAAATGTGGTAGAAAAGTGTCAGAGTGGCCATTTAAAACAGATATAACACAAAAAGGAGCCCAAATTCATTAATAAAGTATATTACAAAATATATTTATATTACACGTGCTGATAGAAAATAAAAAGTTGATCGAACGTTTAGTTACGCTTTAAATTTAGAAAAATGCAAATTTTTGCAATTTTTTGCTAAATTTGTCTGCGTTTGTCTTGAAGCGACTTTCAGCTTTGACAATAGCCTCCTTTGCCTCCTTTTAAATGCGCAGGAAGTCAGCATGGGACAGATTAGCTGCTGGGACCTCAGATAAAGTTGGGACTGGTAGAGCAACTTTCAGATGTTGCCAATAGACCAGAAAGAAAGGAGAAGATTGTGTAGATTTCCCAGTATAATTATTATAGACAAATTCTGCCCATGGAAGGAGATTAGTCCAATCATCTTGCAAGGGAGAAATGAATTTTCTAAGAACGTTTTCTAATACCTGGTTTATTAACTTAAAAGTTATGAGCTTTTTTTTCTAAATGTGGAAATGAGCCTTTATTAGACAACTGGGTGGTAACACCAGCGATTCTCCTGAGGTGGAGCTACCTCACAGCCTCTGACACTGTCCTATCGGCATGAAGTGTAAATGAAGTGTAAATGTGTAAGTGCACATAGTGTAAATGACTAAAGCTGGAGGGAAGGGGGATCACTTCAAACAGCCATCTCTCCAATGCTTCTGGTGGCATATGAAAGAGGATATACTAGTCTTTCATATGACACCAGGACCGCTGTGCCACAACCCGAGATATCGTCAGTTAAACACACAATCGGTTATAGAAGCTGTATTCTATATGATCACGTTGTGTTGCTGGGACGGAGAAGCTGTATGATGATGGGACAGCGTGATACAGAAAACATTACACTGCCCAGAGTGAAAAGAAAGAGTCATCTCCTATTTGGCAATTAGAGCCAAATTAGCATATTTAGAAAAATCTAGCATATAATTCCACTAATTATGGGGATCCTTCTCCTGACCAATCCCAGATTGTTACCACAAGTACAGCTCAGAAAGGTGGTAAAATGTTTCAATGTGGTAAACAGTTCAGAAAAATCTCAAGTCTTTTTACAAACAGAAGAATTCACACAGGGGAGAAACCGTATTCCTGTCCACTATGTGAGAAATGTATTGCATGAAAATCAAATATAGTTATACATGAGAAAATTCACACAGGAGAGAAGCTATATTCATGTTCAGAATGTGGGAAATGTTTTATTACTAAACCCAAACTTAGGAATCATCAGAGAATACACACAGGGGAGAAGCCATTTTCATGTTTAGAATGTGAGAAATATTAGACACAAAAATCAAATCTGGTTAGACATGAGAGAAGTCACAGAGGAGAGAAGCCATATTCATGTTCAGAATGTGGGAAATGTTTTACACAAAAATCAAGTCTTGTTGCACATGAGAGAAGTCACGCAGAGGAGAAGCCATATTCATATTTAGAATGTGGGAAATGTTTTATAGATAAATCGCATCTTTATGCATGAGAGAAGTCACACAAGAGAGAAGCCGTATTCATGTTCAGAATGTGGGAAATGTTATATAGATAAATCATATCTTGTTATACATGAGAGAATTCACACAGGCGTGAAGCCGTATTTATGTTCAAAATGTGGGAATTGTTTTGCTGCTAAAGGCAAATTTAGGGCTCAACAAAGAAACCACACAGGCGAGAAACCATTTTGAAGTTCTATATGTGGAAGATGTTTTACAAAGAAATCTAATTTTGGTACTCTGCATAGAATTCACATCCAATAGAAACCATATTTTTTAGAAAGTGGGAAATGCTATAAGAGCAAGTCGCTGCAGGCGAACGACAATGACAAGCACGAGCAACATGCGGCCTGGCATCCTGTTTAAAATTAGGTACATTTAGGTACCCTAACGCCAAGCTGTTAGTGTACATGAAATGAAGACTAGAGGGGTCTGGCTACGGTATGTTATGCCACCCCACACTATAATCCCAGGAGTAGGAGCAGTGTGATGTTCCCTTGTGAAGGCCTCTTTATGGCATTGCCTACGTGGTTTCCATACCAATCTCTGACTATCATTGTGTGTGAGATAAAAGCGGGACTCGTCACTGAAGATTGCCATCCAGCCTCCATTGCCATCTTGCTGTGCACCATTATAGCCTTTGACTATGCGCTATTCTTCCAATCAGACGATCCATCCGTGGAGAGGGTTGCCTCCGCGCACCTCTTTCTGTTACTACCGTTTGTCGTTGTTTCCCCAACCTCCGTGACACGCAACATTAAACAGTTATGACATCTCGGCCTAGGTGCCAAGGTCTGTCGGTTTAGGGATTTTGTCCCTCTCAGTTTGCAACAAGTGGCGATAATTGGCACTTAGACGAATTGGGGGCATCACACAATCATTTCGCATCACTTTATCCGATTTTTGAGGTTTCATGTGGCTGAAAAATGTTGTGTTCAATCTGACACTTATGCCCCTTCCACATGCCACAGATTGGAGCTAGGTGCTTGATAATTTGCAGATTTTAGCAACACCTGTAACTTCCTTGATTTGCATAACCTTATGGTGTCCTTCTTGATGTTGCAAGTTCAATGTTGAGGAGTATAGATCACACAGGATCCACCATCCATAATAGACAGATCCTTCCTGTTCTGTAGGGATCACTTCTCAGCAGTCAAGTCAGGTAACACATATATACACTCCTCAGCATTCAAATTGCAACAAGAATGGAGCCATAAGGTTATGCAAATCGAGGAAGTAGCAGGTGTCTCTAAGATCTGCAGGTGATAAAATTTTCAAGCACCTAACTCCAATCTGTGGGAGGGGCATAAAAGCCATATTGAATCACAGGATCGATAGACAATTTAAGGCTATGCCAATGATGAAAAAGTAGAAACAAGTATCAATACCAAACATCTTGATTTATTCAGTAGCGAGTAAGAGCCCCACGTGCAAAAATACACTCACTAACATTCCTTGGCATGCTATCAATAAGGTTATGAATGGCTGCACATAATCATGTACAGAATGTAGAATAAAAAAAATCTAGAATAAAAAAATAAAACAGATTAGAAAAAATAATGTTTCATGTTTTAATTAGGTAAAAAAAATATAAATAATTTCCTTTAAAGAGGATAAGGTACCAAAAACAGCTTCCTACAGGTGTCACTCTTGCCATAACTGGGAGTGGCCAGCAGTTCAGAGGAACTAATAAAATACGTAAAACACATTAAATAAACTCAAACAGATAAAAAGTATAATGTGTATATATACACTACCGTTCAAAAGTTTAGGGTCACTTAGAAAGTTCCTTATTTTTGAAAGAAAAGCACAGTTTTTTTCAATGAAGATAACATTAAATTAATCAGAAATACACTCTATACATTGTTAATGTGGTAAATGACTATTCTAGCTGCAAACATCTGGTTTTTAATGCAATATCTACATATGTGTATAGAGGCCCATTTCTAGCAACCATCACTCGAGTGTTCTAATGGTACATTGTGTTTGCTAGCTGTGTTAGAAGGCTAATAGATGATTAGAAAACACTTGAAAACCCTTATGCAATTATGTTAGCACCGCTGTAAACAGTTTTGCTGTTTAGAAGAGCTATAAAACTGACCTTCCTTTGAGCTAGTTGAGAATCTGGAGCATTACATTTGTGGGTTCGATTAAACTCTCAAAATGGCTAGAAAAAAAGAGCTTTCATGTGAAACTCGACAGTCTATTCTTGTTCTTAGAAATTAAGGCTATTCCGTGCGAGAAATTGCCAAGAAACAGAAGATTTCCTACAACGGTGTGTACTACTCCCTTCAGAGGACAGCACAAACAGGCTCTAACCAGAGTAGAAAGAGAACTGGGAGGCCCCGCTGCACAACTGAGCAACAAGACAAGTACATTAGAGTCTCTAGTTTGAGAAATAGACGCCTCACAGGTCCTCAACTGGCAGCTTCATTAAATAGTACCCGCAAAACGCCAGTGTCAATGTCTATAGTGAAGAGGCGACTCCGGGATGCTGGCCTTCAGGGCAGAGTGGCAAAGAAAAAGCCATATCTGAGACTGGCTAATAAAAGGAAAAGATTAATATGGGCAGAAGAACACAGACATTGGACAGAGGAAGATTGGAAAAAAGTGTTATGGACAGACGAATCGAAGTTTGAGGTGTTTGGATCACAGAGAAGAACATTTGTGAGACGCAGAACAACTGAAAAGATGCTGGAAGAGTGCCTGACGCCATCTGTCAAGCATGGTGGAGGTAATGTGATGGTCTGGGGTTGCTTTGGTGCTGGTAAAGTGGAAGATTTGTACAAGGTAAAAGGGATTTTGAATAAGGAAGGCTATCACTCCATTTTGCAATGCCATGCCATACCCTGTGGACAGCGCTTGATTGGAGCCAATTTCATCCTACAACAGGACAATGACCCAAAGCACACCTCCAAGTTATGCAAGAACTATTTATGGAAGAAGCAGGCAGCTGGTATTCTATCTGTAATGGAGTGGCCAGCGCATTCACCAGATCTCAACCCCATAGAGCTGTTGTGGGAGCAGCTTGACCGTATGGTACGCAAGAAGTGCCCATCAAGCCAATCCAACATGTGGGAGGGGCTTCTGGAAGCATGGGGTGAAATTTCTCCCGATTACCTCAGCAAATTAACAGCTAGAATGCCAAAGGTCTGCAATGCTGTAATTGCTGCAAATGGAGCATTCTTTGACGAAAGCAAAGTTTGAAGGAGAAAATTATTATTTCAAATAAAAATCATTATTTCTAACCTTGTCAATGTCTTGACTATATTTTCTAGTCATTTTGCAGCTCATTTGATATATATAAGTGTGAGTTTTCATGGAAAACACAAAATTGTCTGGGTGACCCCAAACTTTTGAACGGTAGTGTATATATATATATATATATATATATATATATATATATATATATATATATATATATATTTTACGATAAAATGAATAAATAATACGCTTAAAATAGGCCCCGTCAGGCCCCGTCATATACTGTAGGTGGAGCGAGTTACAAACAGGAGGAAACCAATGTGGTTAAATTAAACTGTAAGGGGGGGGGGGGGGAATAAATGATAAAAAGAAAACATTTACACCACTAAAGCAAGAAGATGGTTAAAAGGCATAAAATAATTCTAAAGAAAAAAACACATTGTATGAAAGAAGAATAAAGGAGCAAAGATTGAAACAGAGATTTATTACCACAGAAAGTCAAAAAACCAACTGCATAAATAATAAGAAACCTAAAACTGACAGTGTTGTCCTCTCACAAATAATCTTGTGTAATGGTGGAGGAGGATGAAGAAAAGGTCAAGTTATTAAATGTCTTATTCACTACTGTAGTTACACAGGGAAATGTAATGACAGATGACACCTGCTTAAAGGGGTTATCCAGCCCCTAAAAATTTACTCCCGGGACCCCCGCCATTCAGCTGTTTTGAAGGGGATGCTGGTTCCCCTTCATGTCTTGCTCATTGTGAATCGCCGTCACGCATTTAGTGGCGATTGACAGGTACTGTAGCCTTTTCTCTCATTGAAGTGAATGGAAGAAGAAGGCTGCAGCACCTGTGAATCGCCACTAAATGCGTGTCGGCGATTCACAGTGAGCAAGAAGACATGAAGGGGAAGCAGCACTTGTATGAGCGCTGCATCCCTTTCAAAATAGCTGAATGGCGGGGGTCCTGGGAGTCGGACTCGACCCATCAGCTATTGATGGCTTATCCTATGGATAGGCCATCAATTTTTAGGGGCTGGAGAACCCCTTTAACCCAGGAAGAAGTGCAGCACCACTATAAAACACTAAAATAGACAAACCACGGGTCAGGATGACATACACAACACTTTCTGCAGGAATTAAGTACCATGAGATTTATGTACAGTACAGAGATTTATGTATAAATCTAGATGGTAGGACATAAATTTCAGTGTTATTATTTGTCCTTATTAGTCTGAAGAAGGTCATAGTGACGAAATAGATATGAGATTTATAGATAGTAACATCCAATGGGGTTGTGGAACCAGTCGGCTACTCAGCCGCAACAAAGTAGCTGCTGGCCAAACAGATGTAATACAGTCACTGATAGATGGTACCTTGGTGGCAGCTGGACACAGATAGCAGCTAGTGGATACAGGCTGGTGCCGAATTACTGGTAACAGGTTGGTGCCGGATTACTGGTAACAGGTTGGTGCTGGATTACTGGAAGCAGGTTGGTGCCGGATTACTGGAAGCAGGCTGGTGCCAGAATACTGAAAGCAGGCTGGTGCCGGATTAATGGTAGCAGTCTGGTGTCAGATTACTGGAAGCAAGCTGCCGGACTGGTCATAGACACAGGATGCAGGATACCGGACTGGTCACAGACACAGCATTCAAGATGCAGAATACAGGACTGGTCCCGGACACAGGAACCTTTGCAGGCTAATGCTGGGTTAGTAAAACATTGCTCAGGCACTTGGGAGATGGTGAAGGTGCCTTAAGTAGTCCTGGGAAGCAGCAGGAGTGGTTGGGTATCTTTTGAATTTCAAAAGGCGGCCAGAGCACACGCGAACTAGGGATCTACTGGCCGTGAGCTTCAAAAGACAGAGGCCGCTGAGCGAGATATGAGACCTGGTGGTGAGGACCGGTGTCAGTTGTGGGGCCCGACACCGGCCTTACATAGATATCAGTTAGATAAGTAGATCGATAATAGATACGGATGTAGCCGTCTTTATCTTGACTGTGATAATTTGATGCAGCGTGATATCAAACAACAAAAGACATTGAAAAAGTCAAGATAAAGGATCTTGCCACTGTGTATTTAATGCGATAAAGTTGAAGATATAGACAGCTACATATGAAGATAGAAAGATATGAGATAGATAGATAGATAGATAGATAGATAGATAGATAGATAGATAGATAGATAGATAGATAGATAGATAGATAGATAGATAGATAGATAGATAGATAGATAGATAGATAGATATGTGATAGGTAGATCGATAATAGATCGTTTTAAAATAGATATGAGATGGATAGTTAGGTAGATCAATAATAGATATTAGATAGATAGGTAGATCAATAATAGATAGTTATGTGATGAAAGACAGATATGAGATGATAGATATGAGATAGGTATGAGGATAGATACGTAGATCGATAATAGATAGATAGTTATGAGATGATAGATAGATAGATAGATAGATAGATAGATAGATAGATAGATAGATAGATAGATAGATAGATAGATAGATAGATAGATAGATAGATAGATATGAGATATACCCAGACTGGTCAAGGTGGGATTCCAGTCCAACAGAAATTTTCCACCTGGGATTCTGCAAACACCTCCAAGTCCATCGGAGTACCTCAAATAGTTCCTGTCGAGCCGAACTGGGCAGATTCACACTACACCTCCAGAAGAGGGCGCTATCATTCTGGGACCACCTACATAGCAGCAGGCAAAGTACTTATCACTATAAAGCCTTACTGCACCAAGGGGTCCCAGGTAAACCATCTCACCCTGACCCAGCCTGACGAAAATATCACTCAGCGTGGCCTCACAAAAGCCGAAATCAAGAAGACAATAAACAAGGGCCAAGAGGAATATATCAGTGACTGGAGGAACGACATAAAGACATCCCAGAAACTGACAATATACCGGAGTCTACAGCGGGAATATAAACTGGCGCCATATCTGGAGAAACTGCCAAACCCCAGAGACAGACAGATCCTGAGCTGCTACAGACTGAACGCCCACAACCTGGCCATCGAATCCAGGCGCTACAGACAGACTTACGAGCCCATGGACAACACACTGTGCCAACAGTGCGACCAGGAGGCAGTGGAGGATGAGGCCGACTTCCTGCTACACTGCTCCAAATACTCAGCAGTGAGAGACACTCACTTCAGGACACTCTCTGATCTCTTACCAGACTTCAGCTCCATGGAAGGGGAAGAGAAACTGTACATCCTGCTGGGTGAAGAGGAAAACAGTGGGCATAGCGGTACAATATGTCACTGCATGCCACAGACTGAGAGAGACATGATATGCCATGGACTTGTATACCCCGACCATATATGTGTCCCTATCCCCCCAACCTCTCAGTCCCTATCCCTCATTCTCACTTGCTTTGGCAATGCTAATATGTATTTGGTCTTGCCAATAAAGCTTCTTTGAATTTGATAGATAGATATGAGATAGATAGATCTAAAATCAGGCAGCACTCCAAGGTATAAGCACAAACAGTGGTGGTGTTTATTGGTCCATCAGTGCAACGTTTCATCTCAACACAAGAGCCTTTCTCAAGCCTTTTCCGCACGGTGAACGCCGCAAACAAACTAAACGGAAAACTATGTCAGCATCGCTATTTTTTGGTCACCACCCATCCCAAGATATAGAATAAAAACTGATCAAAATGTCGCATTTACACGAAATAGTACCAATAAAAACTACAACCCGTCCCGGAATACACAAGACCTCCCACATCTTTTTTGACTAAAAAATAAAAAAGTTACGACTCAGAATATGGTGTCTCAGAAAATAAATTATTTTATAGAAACGTAATTTCATTGTGCAAACGCTGCAAAACTTAAAAAAAACTATATACATACGGTATCGCCGTAATCGTACCGACCCGCAGAATAAAGTAAAATGTAATTTATTGCGCGTGGTGAACGCTGTAAGAAATAAAGAATTTAAAACGCCAAAATCGCAGTTTTTTTGTCACCTTAGTGCTAAAAAATATGTAATAAAAAGTGATCAGAAAGATGTATGTACCATAAAATGGTACCAAAAAAAGCTACAGCTCGTCCCGCCAAAAATAAGCCCCACACCGCTCAATCAACCAAAAAATAAAAAAGTTCTAGATGTCAGAATGTGATAATACAAAACAATAACTTTTTTTAACAAATAGTCTTTTCTTTGTAAAAGTAGTAAAATATAAAAAAAAAACTATATAAATTTGGTATCACAGTAATCGTATTAAGACGCAGAATAAAAATAAAGTTGTCGTTTTTACCGCACGGTGAAAGACTTAAAAACAAAACCCCAAAAACTACAACTCTTCCCAAAAAAAATAAGCCCTCACACCACTCTATTGAAGGAAAAATAAAAAAAATGATGGCTCTTGCAAGGCAGGCAGTGAAAAACGAAAATGAAAAAGTAAAAAAGGATCAGTCCTGAAGGGGTTAACTTCTAATAAAAAAAAAAGTTTATGACCACATATGGGGTATTGCCGTAATCGGGGGAAATTGCTTTACAAACGCTGGGGTGCTTTTCCTCTTTTATCCCTTGTGAAAATTTAAAAAATCAACATTTTATTGGACAAAAATGTTGATATTCATTTTCACGGCCTAATTCCACAAAATTCTACAAAAAACCTGTGGTGTCAAAATGCTCACTATAGCCCTAGAAAAATTCCTTGAGGGTTGTAGTTTCCAAAATAGGGTCACTTTTGGGGGGTTTCCACTGTTTTGGCCCCTCCAGGGCATTGTAAATCCTACATGGTACTGAAAACCAATCCAGCAAAATCTGCGCTCCAAAATCCAAAAGACGCTCCTTCCCTTCTGAGCCCTGCAGTGGGACCAAACAGCAGTTTATTACCACATATGGGGTATTGCCATAATCGGGAACAATTGCTTTACAAATGTTGGGGTGCTTTTTCTCCTTTATTCCTTGTAAAAATGAAAAAATTCTATGTTTCCACAGAAAAAAGGTGATTTTCATCTTCACAGACTAATTCCACTAAATTCTGCCAAAAAACTGTGTGGTCAAAATGCTAACTATACGCCTAAAAAAATGCCTTGAGGGGTGTAGTTTCTAAAGTGGGGTCACTTTTGGGGGGTTTCGACTGTTTAGGTACCACAAGACCTCTTCAAACCTGACATGGTGCCTAAAATATATTCCTAAAAAAGGAGGCCCCAAAATCCACTAGGTGCTCCTTTACTTCTGAGGTCGGTGCTTCAGTCCATTAGGATACTAGGGCCACATGTTGGATATTTCTAAAAACTGCAGAATCTGGGCAATAAATATTGAGTTGCGTTACTCTGGTAAAACCTTCTGTGTTACAGAATTTTTTTTATTACAAATGAATTTCGGCAAAAAAAATGACATTTGCAAATTTCACCTCAACTTTGCCTTAATTCCTGTGAAACGCCTAAAGGGTTCAAATACTTTCTGAATGTTGTTTTGAATACTTTGAGGGGTACAATTTTCAAAATGGGGTGATTTATGGGGACTTTCTAATATAGAAGGCCCTCAAAGCCACTTCAGAACTGAGCTAGTCCCTGAAAATATAGCATTTTGAAACTTTCTTGAAAATATGAGGTACAGTAAAAAATAGTGTAGTAGTACCGTGTTAGCCAGAAACAATATGCAATGTTAAATACTTTTGTGTCAAAAAGACAAAAGTATAGAAGGTATGATACCAACCAATTCCAAGGACTCCCAATCCGCCCCGCTATTGCTGCGACATTGCAAAAACAGCTCCTCAGCATCCTCCTGGACCTGCAAAAAAAGCAAAAACAACGAGCAACAAAGAGAAATCACCGACTTGATAAACATACAAAACTAATAACAATTTCTTCAGGGAGGGTGGGCGGGACAAGCTGCACTGTTCTGCTCAGCAATGGCGTCTTTCCTCTCTCCCCACCCTTAAATATGCCATGCCTCGCCCCACTAACCTCCGCCCCTACTACCTCCTAACCACCCCTCCTGACTCCCTTAACCCATTCACTGCCTTTTATGGTTAGCCAATAAAGGTATCATACCTTCTATACTTTTGTCTTTTTTGACACAAAAGTATTTAACATTGCATATTGAAAACATGAGAAATTGCTGCTAAAGTTCTAAGCCTTGTAACGTCCTTGAAAAATAAAAGGACGTGAAAAAACCAATGCAAACATAAAGTAGACATATGGGGGATGTTAACTTGTAACTATTTTGTGTGGTATTACTATCTGTTTTACAAGCAAATACATTTAAAAAAATGCAAATTTTTGCTAAAATTTGAAGTTTTTCACAAATAAATATTGAATTTATCGACCACATTTTTTTCACTAACATAAAGTACAATATGTCACGAGAAAACAATCTCAGAATCACTTGGATAGGTAAAAGCATTCCGGAGTTATTACCACATAAATTGACACATGTCAGATTTGAAAAAATCATCTGTGTCCACAAGGCCAAAACATGCTGTGTCCTAAAGGGGTTAATAATAAAAGACTAAGGGATTTTTACTTTTATTACTTTTAGAACTTTTATTTTTTTAATTTTAGACAACTTTTTTTTTACTTTTTGTTAATGTTATTACTTTGTCCCACTAGGGGACTTGAGGGTAGGAGGTCGTGATCGCAATTCTAATACACTGCACTACATGCGTACTGCAGTGTATTAGAGCTGTCAGCTGCTCGCTGACAGCAAGCATAGTGTGTCCTGACTAGGCTTCCGTAGATGGCATAGCCAGATGCCATTATTAGGCATCTGGTTGCCATAGCAACAATCACCGCCCACGATCATTTAGCGGGCCGTCGATGGTGGTTTAACCCCTAAGAAGCCGTGATCGCTATTGAACGCGGCTTCTAAGGGGTTAATCAGCGGGGACACCGCAACCGGTCCCCGCTGAAGGAGCTGCGGCAACTGCTGTACGAGACAGCAGCTGTCACAGCACCTGAATGTGTCAGGAGGACGGCCGAAATGAACGTTCCTCCCGTGACGTACTATTACGTCACTGAGCACGAATGATGCACTTAGCACGACGGAATAGTACGTCGTGGAGCGCCAAGAGGCTAACCATTTTATTTAGAATTAAAAAAAGCCGTCATCGAAGTAGTCCTCGAATCCAAAATAGTCAATCACCGAGCCTGTAAAAAAAACAAAAAAAATGTATAATTAGTAACATATAATAAAGCAAAACAATTATTATACTTCCCTTTCCTGGGTCCAGCACTGGAGCGATGGGAAACTCCTGAGGTCACTGCCCTTATATGGATAGTGACGTCAGCAGCAGTGTTGGTGTCCCCCGGCAGAGCACTAGTAGAGTCTCTGTCTTGGGACTATGGTCCAGGGAAATCTCCTGACGTCACTGTCCATATATGGACAGCGATATGAGGAGAAGTGCTGGAGTTCCTGGGCAGAGCGCTAGCTAATGCTCTGCTCAGGGACTCCAGGGCCAGGAAACTCCTGACGTCACTGTACATATATTGACAGTGACTTAAGGAGCTTCCCTAGCGCTGGAGCCCTAGGGCAGAGCGATAGCTGATGCTCTGCTCGGGACCCCAGCGCTAGGAAAGCCACTGAAGTCATTATCCAAATATGGATAGTGACATCAGTAGCTTCCCCAGCGACAGAGTCCCGGGCAGAGCGCTAGCTCACGCTCTGCTCTGGAACTCCAGCGATAGGAAACTCCTGACGTCACTATCCATATATGGAGAAGAGAGAGTAATAAAATAATGATGATCGCCCTGGTGCAACCAACTTTGAGAAAATCTGAAATCCGTAGAAACAGATGAAAAGTCTTTGTAATAGTTAAGATAATTTAATGAGTATTTGTACACAAAAACAACGTGTTTCGAGGCCGAACTGGCCTCTTCCTCAGGTAAAGTACAAAAGCTGGAGCAACTAGAAATATAAGCAGTTTAAATAGCAGATTATAATGGTGAAAGAATAAGTCGATCATTGGTGTGTGGCTTGCTGGCTCACAGGTCACAGACATTAGGGCACAATCGTTGAGAGTCAGATTGGCTACAGTGAAACAAATGGTAAGAATTAGTAAACTACTTTAAAATGTAGCAGTTTGTCTCGCATAGCTAGAAGAATTGGAAGCAAGGTATGAAATAAAAAATAAAAATTGCATTCATTATTTGGATATTAGGAACATTTATGCTTCTGTTTGCAGTGGGTTTTGGGAAATACAACTGAGCAAACGGTTACAGCAAACTCTCAGAGGTAAGTGAGCCTATACATAGAGGGGTTCTGTTTGTCTATTTTAATTCATGTAGAGTGGTGCATTCACCTCTCTATAAAAATAAATTAAAAACAAAAACAAAAAAAAACCATCAAAGTGGAATCAATATCCTGGAAAGTAGAGTGGCAGAGAGCCGATTGGATTTAATTTGTTGCTATAGTAACTGGACTGGTTCACAGACATTTAGATACAATCGTGGAAAGCCGGATCGGCTACAGCAAAACAAATGGTAAAAGATAGTAAAAATGCTTTAAAACGTACCAAGAGTAAGATAGAAGGTGTAAAGGATCTGCCAGGCAGAACTTCTGTGTATACGCCCATAGGTAATCAGTCTGCACCTGAGTCTATGCCTCTGAGACTGACTCCATCTTCCACCACTCAGGATGGCAGGCTTAGGAGTGGGAGAGCCTATCGCAGCCTGGCCAGACGGAGCTAGCTCCCGCCCTCTGTCTATTTATACCTGCCTTTCCTGTTCCTCCTTTGCTTGTGATTCTTCTCGTGTGGTTTCCTGGCTCAGCTACAGCTTCTGACTATTTGATCCTGCTCCATACTGACCCTGGCTTACTGACTACTCTCCTGCTCTGCGTTTGGTACCTCATTCACTCCTGGTTTGATTCGGCTCGTTCACCACTCTTGTTGCTCACGGTGTTGCCGTGGGCAACTGCCCCATTTCCCTTAGCTTTGTGTACCCTTGTCTGTTTGTCTCGTGCACTTACTGAGCGTAGGGACCGCCGCCCAGTTGTACCCCGTCGCCTAGGGCGGGTCGTTGCAAGTAGGCAGGGACAGAGTGGCGGGTAGATTAGGGTTCACTTGTCCGTTTCCCTACCTCCATCATTACAGAAGAATTCTATGACAGTTCTTTAATAGTAGGTTAAAATAGGGGCAAAGAGTGATGGTATTTTCTTTGTGGTATGGTTGTTCACAAAGTTGGCAAAATTATTCTTAGGAGCTATTGTTTACCTAGTTTCAAATAATCGCCTCTGTTATTTTATTCAGACCCAAAATATAAAGTGTATTCAGTTTGTAAATCCAAAATACCTCTCTTTTACAGAGAAGGTTATATCTGTCTGGGCAGTTTTCTTCTATCGAGTCGATAGGTGTAAGGGTGTAACATTTGAAGACACCACTGTGTGCTGTAGTGCAATGGAAGAAACAGAAGAAATGATCCAGCGCTAAGTCGTGTATTGAGTTAAAAAAGAAGCGATGTTCCCACCTTTATTGGGGTGATGTAGATTAAAATTTTAGGGAGACGCAGTCCCAAGAAGAATGTGAGTAGTAGGCGGTTCTGCCCTGGCCTACGCGTTTCGAGCACGTCCTGTGCTCTTAGTCATGGCAAAGAAATGTGTGACACATTTCTTTGCCATGACTAAGAGCACAGGACGTGCTCGAAACGCGTAGGATCATTTCTTCTGTTTCTTCCATTACATACCGCCAGCCGTAGCGGGGATCCGAGCGGAGAGTCTGGAGACGCATCAAACTGGTGAGCTGGAGGTTTCCTCCCTTTACTATTTCTGCTGTAGTGCAATGTCTGGAAATACTGTGTAGGGGAAGCTTTTTGTGGCAATTCGACCTGTGTTTATTCAAACGATAGTGTAATCACTGGATTGTTCTTCCTACGTATTGTCTCCCTGAAGGCATTACAGTGTTTCTTGGGGTTCGCTAATTATTACAGGAGATTTATTGCTAACTTCTCGGTCATCACTAAGCCTCTTACGGACCTCACTCGCAAAGGTGCTAATCTCCTCCACTGGCCTCCTGAGGCTATCCAGGCTTTTGAGGTCCTTAAGAAGTGCTTTATCTCGGCCCCGGTGCTGGTTCAGCCCAACCAAATGGAGCCATTTATCGTGGAAGTTGACGCATCCGAGGTGGGAGTGGGGGCTGTCTTGTCCCAGGGTACCTGGTCCCTCACCCATCTCCGTCCCTGTGCCTACTTCTCCAGGAAGTTTTCGCCCACTGAGAGTAACTATGATATTGGCAACCGCAAACTCTTAGCCATTAAATGGGCATTTGAAGAGTTGCGCCACTTCCTGGAGGGGGCTAGGCACCAGGTAACGGTCCTTACCGACCACAAGAATCTGGTTTTCCTAGAATCTGCCCGGAGGCTAAACCCGAGACAAGCTCGATGGGCGCAATTTTTTACAAGATTCAACTTTTGGTTACCTATAGGGCTGGGTCTAAAAATATTAAGGCCGATGCTCTGTCGCGTAGCTTCATGGCCAGCCCTCCTTCGGAGGAGGATCCTGCTTGTATTTTGCCTCCTGGTATAATCATTTCTTCTATTGATTCTGATTTAGTCTCTGAAATTGCGGCCGATCAAGGTTCAGCTCCCGGGAACCTTCCTGAGGACAAGCTGTTTGTTTCCCTGCAATTCCGGCTAAGGGTACTTAGGGAGAATCATGACTCCGCACTATCGGGTCATCCAGGCATCCTGGGTACCAAACACCTCATTGCCAGAAACTATTGGTGGCCTGTGTTGCCTAAAGACGTTAAGGCTTACGTCGCCGCTTGTGAGGTTTGTGCTAGGTCCAAGACTCCCAGGTCCCGACCAGCAGGCTTACTACGTTCTTTGCCCATTCCCCAGAGACCTTGGACCCATATCTTCATGGATTTTATCACCGATTTGCCTCCATCTCAAGGCAAGTCGGTGGTGTGGGTTGTAGTAGACTGCTTCAGTAAGATGTGCCACTTTGTGCCCCTCAAGAAACTACCCAATGCCAAGACGTTAGCTACCTTGTTTGTCAAACACATCCTGCGTCTCCATGGGGCCCCTGTCAATATTGTTTCGGACAGAGGGGTACAATTTGTTTCATTGTTTTGGAGAGCCTTCTGTAAAAAGTTGGAGATTGATCTGTCCTTCTCCTCTGCCTTCCATCCTGAAACTAATGGCCAAACGGAGAGGACTAATCAATCTCTAGAACAATATTTAAGGTGTTTTGTCTCTGACTGTCAATATGATTGGGTCTCATTCATTCCCCTCACCGAATTTTCCCTTAATAACCGGGTCAGTAACTCGTCAGGGGTCTCCCCCTTTTTCTGTAATTTTGGGTTTAATCCACGGTTCTCCTCCGTTTCACCTGGTAGTTCCAACAATCCCGAGGTAGATGTCGTTCATCGGGAACTGTGCACAGTCTGGGCCCAGGTTCAGAAGAACCTAGAGGCGTCCCAGAGCGTACAAAAAACTCAGGCTGATAGAAGACGTTCTGCTAACCTCTTGTTTATGGTCGGGGATCTGGTGTGGTTATCATCTGGGAACTTGCGCCTTAAGGTCCCGTCCAAGAAGTTTGCTCCCCGGTTTATTGGGCCGTATAAGGTCATTGAAGTCCTCAATCCTGTCTCCTTCCGACTGGAGTTGCCCCCATCTTTTTGAATACACGACGTGTTTCATGCCTCCCTCCTTAAACGCTGCTCCCCGTCCTTGGCTCCCTCGAGGAAACCTCCTGTTCCCGTTCTCACCCCTGAGGGGGTGGAATTCGAGGTGGCCAAGATTGTGGACAGCAAGATGGTCCAAGGCTCCCTTCAGTACCTGGTCCATTGGAGAGTATACGGGCCTGAGGAGAGGACTTGGGTACCCGCCCGGGATGTTCACGCTGGGGTATTGGTCAGGAAGTTCCACCTTCGTTTCCCCAATAAACCAGGTCCACTTAGAAAGGGTCCGGTGGCCCCTCATAAAAGGGGGGGTACTGTAAAGGATCTGCCAGGCACAACTTCTGTGTATACGCCCATAGGTAATCAGTCTGCACCTGAGTCTATGCCTCTGAGACTGACTCCATCTTCCACCACTCAGGATGGCAGGCTTAGGAGTGGGAGAGCCTATCGCAGCCTGGCCAGACGGAGCTAGCTCCCGCCCTCTGTCTATTTATACCTGCCTTTCCTGTTCCTCCTTTGCTTGTGATTCTTCTCGTGTGGTTTCCTGGCTCAGCTACAGCTTCTGACTATTTGATCCTGCTCCATACTGACCCTGGCTTACTGACTACTCTCCTGCTCTGCGTTTGGTACCTCGTTCACTCCTGCTTTGACTCGGCTCGTTCACCACTCTTGTTGCTCACGGTGTTGCCGTGGGCAACTGCCCCATTTCCCTTAGCTTTGTGTACCCTTGTCTGTTTGTCTCGTGCACTTACTGAGCATAGGGACCGCCGCCCAGTTGTACCCCGTCGCCTAGGGCGGGTCGTTGCAAGTAGGCAGGGACAGAGTGGCGGGTAGATTAGGGCTCACTTGTCCGTTTCCCTACCTCCATCATTACAGAAGAATTCTATGACAGTTCTTTAATAGTAGGTTAAAATAGGGGCAGAGAGTGATGGTATTTTCTTTGTGGTATGGTTGTTCACAAAGTTGGCAAAATTATTCTTAGGAGGTATTGTTTACCTAGTTTCAAATAATCGCCTCTGTTATTTTATTCAGACCCAAAATATAAAGTGTATTCAGTTTGTAAATCCAAAATACCTCTCTTTTACAGAGAAGGTTATATCTGTCTGGGCAATTTTCTTCTATCGAGTCGATAGGTGTAAGGGTGTAACATTTGAAGACACCACTGTGTGCTGTAGTGCAATGTCTGGAAATACTGTGTAGGGGAAGCTTTTTGTGGCAATTCGACCTGTGTTTATTCAAACTATAGTGTAATCACTGGATTGTTCTTCCTACGTACTGTATATTACAAAGACAACAAATCTCACAGGTCAAGTGAATGGCTAGGTGATACCAATGTAATGTTTACCACCTCCAAAATGTCTCAGAAAGAATCTTACAGGAATAGAAACTCCACAATGACATACTGTATATTAACACAGAGAAAAAGGAGTCGAACACTACTATTGAAAAAGTAGAAAATATCAATTTTATTATATCAATTTAAAAATGAGGACATATAAAAAACTACAGAGGAACAAAAATCAGAGCTGTATAAGGGCCAAATATATATAATAGTATAAACACCACACATGTTTTTAGTATAGAAATGCACAGTCCATGTAATTAACAGTGGTAAAACAAGCATTTAGTATAGTTTGAAAGTGCAAATACCAATGACTTAAATACATGCTGCGTATCTGTCTAAGTGACTGAGTATTTACAGTGTGCATTCTCAAACCCACTACAACAACAGTATATGGGGAGTATGCTCATAGACTAGAGGGATAGAACCTAGCATAATAGCCAGGCATAACTAGCCTAATAGACACCATGTGTCAAACACTCCCCAGAAACAGGGGTGGAAAAATAATGATAACACAGCATAAAGCATGCCTTACCTATGGGTGTCGTCATATGGCCCAGAAAGAATTAGACAGCGCCCCGATGCGCGTTTCGGAATATACAGTTTTTTTCTTTTAAAAAACAAACACTTGTAATGTGGTGACAGAGCCTCTTTAAGGTAACTGGGAAGATTAATGACGTATTTTTGTAGTATTAGATATAAGTAATGTGAAAGGTAACATGTGGGGGTCTGCATACCTGAGATGATAGGTTTCCTGGGGGGGTTCATGAGGTCTTTGTGTTTTTTGGGTAAATGATAAAAGGGTATATGGATGTTTTTAGGTGTTAGATAATTTTTTTCATTTTTATTGAGGATAAGTGCTTTATGAGCTATGTTGATTAGGGCTTGTAATTCCTCTATAATTTTGGTAAGAGGGTTATCAGTTAAACTGATATAGTAATTATTATCCTGTAATATCCTGAGTGCTTCGGAATGATGGTCATTAATATTTTGAATCACCGTACCTCCACCCTTGTCTGCTGAGCGGATCACAATTTGTTTGTTTTGTTTCAGACATTTTAAGGCTGAATTTTCATTGTGGGATAATTTATTTTCACTGGCAGTCGGCATGTCTCTAGTGTTTCTAGATCTTTGATTACTAGATGGTGGAATGTACTGATGAAATTCCCTTGATTGGCAAGGGGATAAAATTTAGATGGGGGTTTGAGATCAGTGTGATTAAAGGGGTCTGGTGGATCGGTCTATGATACAGTGTATATACTTATATTTGTATTCCCTGCTAGTAGTTAAAAATGTCTCTTGAGTGTAAGTTTTCTTGTAAATCGGTGCAGAAATAAATCAAAGCACTTGGCTGTAGCAGTGGGGCAGAAAGATAACCATTTTTTTTTAGGAGGGATACTTTGGATGAGTTAAGGGCATAATTCGAAAGATTAAAAATAGAGGTGTCAGGTAGTGGTTTTCATTATTTTCTTTTTTTTTGCCTGCCCTGGTACCTCTGTAAGGTTTTTTCTTTTTGTGGGATAGAAGTAATCCATTATTATTGATGGTGGGGGAACCTGTGTAGCGGTCAGCCATAACAAAAATTATCCTTTGGGGGTGTGGATTGTAGTATTGAATTTAGAAAGGGTACTGAGACATTGTTGCCAGTTAAGGTTACATAGTTACATAGTTACATAGTTAGTACGGCTGAAAAAAGACACATGTCCATCAAGTTCAACCAAGGGATGGGGAAAAGGGAAGTAAAAAATTTCTACACAAAGGAGTTATATTTTTTTGTTCTAGGAAATTATCTAACCCTTTTTTAAAGCCATCTACTGTCCCTGCTGTGACCAGCTCCTGCGGTAGGCTATTCCATAGATTCACAGTTTTCACAGTAAAGAAGGCTTGTCGCCTCTGCAGGTTGAACCTTTTTTTCTCCAGACGGAGGGAGTGCCCCCTTGTTTTTTGAGGGGGTTTTACATGGAACAAGATTTCACCATATTTTTTGTATGTGCCATTAATATATTTATATAAATTAATCATGTCCCCCCTTAGTCGTCTTTTTTCAAGGCTAAATAGGTTTAATTCTTTTAATCTTTCCTCATAACTTAAATTCTCCATGCCCCTAATTAGCTTCGTTGCTCTTCTTTGTATTTTTTCCAACTCCAGGGCATCCTTTCTATGAACTGGAGCCCAAAACTGAACTGCATATTCTAGATGAGGCCTCACTAATGCTTTGTAAAGTGGCAATATTACATCCCTGTCCCGCGAGTCCATGCCTCTTTTAATACACGACAATATCCTGCTGGCCTTTGAAGCAGCTGATTGACATTGCATGCTGTTATTTAGTTTATGATTTACAAGTACACCCAGATCCTTCTCAACAAGTGACTCCCGCAGTGTAGCTCCCCCTAGGACATATGATGCATGCAGGTTGTTCGTACCCAGATGCATAACTTTGCATTTATCTACATTAAACTTCATCTGCCAAGTGGATGCCCAAACACTCAGTTTCTTTAAATCCGCTTGCAATTCATGAACATCTTCCATAGACTGAACTATATTACATAGCTTGGTGTCATCTGCAAAAATAGAAATAGTGCTATTAATCCCAACCTCTATATCATTAATAAATAAGTTGAATAATAGTGGTCCCAGCACTGAACCCTGGGGTACACCACTTATAACCGGGGACCATTCAGAGTAGGAATCATTGACCACAACTCTCTGGATTCGGTCCTTGAGCCAATTCTCAATCCAATTACAAACTATATTTTCTAAACCTATAGTCCTTAATTTACCCATTAGACGTCTATGAGGGACAGTGTCAAATACCTTTGCAAAGTCCAAAAACACTAAATCCACAGCGGCCCCTCTGTCTAGGCTTCTGCTCACCTCTTCATAAAAACAGATTAGGTTAGTTTGACAACTTCTGGCCTTAGTAAAACCGTGCTGGTTGTCACTTATAATGCTATTTATTGTCACATAATCCTGTATATAGTCCCTCAATAGCCCCTCAAACATTTTCCCCACAATGGATGTTAAGCTTACTGGTCTATAATTACCCGGGGAAGACCTAGAGCCCTTTTTGAAAATAGGCACCACATTTGCGCTGCGCCAGTCCCTTGGCACTATACCAGTCACTAGAGATTCTCTGAATATTATGAAAAGGGGGACAGAAATAACTGAACTAAGCTCCTTAAGAACTCTAGGGTGTATCCCATCTGGTCCCGGGGCCTTGTGCACATTTATTTTATTTTATTTAGCTTGGACCATGTCTACATTGATCCAATTCATTATATCAACTGATGTATTAACAGCACTGGCACAGGCTACATTGGCTGCTCTTTCTTCTGTTGTATATACAGAGCTAAAGAACCCATTTAGTAACTCTGCCTTCTCTTGATCCCCTGTGACCAACTCCCCATTACCACTATCTAGGGGTCCTACATGTTCAGACCTTGGCTTTTTAGCATTTATAGACTTGAAGAATTTTTGGGGATTTGTTTTACTATCCTTGGCCACCTGCCTTTCATTTTGTATTTTTGCTAATTTTATTACATTTTTACAGATTTTATTACGCTCTTTATAATTTAAAAAGGCTACAGATGTACCCTCAGATTTGTGCTTCGGAATGATGGTCATTAATATTTTGAATCACCGTACCTCCACCCTTGTCTGCTGAGCGGATCACAATTTGTTTGTTTTGTTTCAGACATTTTAAGGCTGAATTTTCATTGTGGGATAATTTATTTTCACTGGGAGTCGGTATGTCTCTAGTTACATAGTTACATAGTTAGTACGGCTGAAAAAAGACACATGTCCATCAAGTTCAACCAAGGGAAGGGAAAAGGGAAGGAAAAATTTCTACCCATAGGAGCTAATATTTTTTTGTTCTAGGAAATTATCTAACCCTTTTTTAAAGCCATCTACTGTCCCTGCTGTGACCAGCTCCTGCGGTAGGCTATTCCATAAATTCACAGTTCTCACTGTAAAGAAGCCTTGTCGCCTCTGCAGCTTGAACCTTTTTTTCTCCAGACGGAGGGAGTGCCCCCTTGTTTTTTGAGGGGGTTTTACAAGGAACAGGATTTCACCATATTTTTTGTATGTGCCATTAATATATTTATATAAGTTAATCATGTCCCCCCTTAGTCTTCTTTTTTCAAGGCTAAATAGGTTTAATTCTTTCAATCTTTCCTCATAACTTAAATTCTCCATGCCCCTTATTAGCTTCGTTGCTCTTCTTTGTATTTTTTCCAACTCCAGGGCATCCTTTCTATGAACTGGAGCCCAGAACTGAACTGCATATTCTAGATGAGGCCTCACTAATGCTTTGTAAAGTGGCAATATTACATCTCTGTCCCGCGAGTCCATGCCTCTTTTAATACACGACAATATCTTGCTGGCCTTTGAAGCAGCTGATTGACACTGCATGCTGTTATTGAGTTTATGATTTACAAGTACACCCAGATCCTTCTCAACAAGTGAATCCGCCAGTGTAGCGCCCCCTAGGACATATGATGCATGCAGGTTGTTGGTACCAAGATGCATAACTTTACATTTATCTACATTAAACTTCATTTGCCAAGTGGACGCCCAAACACTTAGTTTGTTTAAATCTGCCTGTAATTCATGAACATCTTCCATAGTCTGAACTATATTACATAGCTTGGTGTCATCTGCAAAAATAGAAATAGTGCTATTAATCCCTTCCTCTATATCATTAATAAATAAGTTGAATAATAGTGGTCCCAGCACTGAACCCTGGGGTACACCACTTATAACCGGGGACCATTCAGAGAAGGAATCATTGACCACAACCCTCTGGATACGGTCCTTGAGCCAATTCTCAATCCAATTACAAACTATATTTTCTAAACCTATAGTCCTTAATTTACCCATTAGGCGTCTATGGGGGACAGTGTCAAATGCCTTTGCAAAGTCCAAAAACACTAAATCCACAGCGGCCCCTCTGTCTAGACTTCTGCTCACCTCTTCATAAAAACAGATTAGGTTAGTTTGACAACTTCTGTCCTTAGTAAAACCGTGCTGGCTGTCACTTATAATGCTATTTATTGTCACATAATCCTGTATATAGTCCCTCAATAGCCCCTCAAACATTTTCCCCACAATTGATGTTAAGCTTACTGGTCTATAATTACCCGGGGAAGACCTAGAGCCCTTTTTGAAAATAGGCACCACATTTGCCCTGCGCCAGTCCCTAGGCACTATACCAGTCACTAGAGATTCTCTGAATATTATGAAAAGGGGGACAGAAATAACTGAACTAAGCTCTTTAAGAATTCTAGGGTGTAACCCATCTGGTCCCGGAGCCTTGTGCACATTTATTTTATTTAATTTAGCTTGGACCATATCTACATTCATCCAATTCAGTATATCAACTGATATATTAACAGCACTGGCACCGACTACATCAGCTGCTCTTTCTTCAGTTGTATATACAGAGCTAAAGAACCCATTTAGTAACTCTGCCTTCTCTTGATCCCCTGTGATCAACTCCCCATTACCATTATCTAGGGGTCCTACATGTTCAGACCTTGGCTTTTTTGCATTTATATGCTTGAAGAATTTTTTAGGATTTGTTTTACTATCCTTGGCCACCTGCCTTTCATTTTGTATTTTTGCTAATTTTATTACATTTTTACAGATTTTATTAAGCTCTTTATATTTTACAAAGGCTACAGCTGTACCCTCAGATTTGTATTTTTTAAATGCCCTTTTTTTGTCATGTATTGCCCCTTTCACAGAAGGTGTAAGCCATGTGGGGTTTAATTTGAGTCGTTTATACTTATTACCTGTAGGAATAAATTTTGCACTATAATAACTCAAAGTAGATTTGAAAATCTCCCATTTATCATTTGTTCCATTATTTGACATTAGTTCTTCCCAGTCTATATCCTGAATTGCAGCCCTCATCCTGGGGAAATTGGCTTTCTTAAAATTAAATGTTTTTGCCCTCCCAGCCTGCGTTTGTTTTTTACAGTATAGGTAAAATGTAACTATATTATGATCACTGTTACCGAGGTTTTCACGAACATTGACATTCCCAACAAGATCTGCATTATTAGAAATGACCAGATCCAACAGAGCTTCACCTCTAGTCGGGTCTTCCACAAACTGGCCCATAAAATTTTCCTGCAACAGGTTGAGGAAATGTCTCCCCTTTGCAGTTGAAGCCGAACCATGACACCAATTAATATCCCGGAAATTAAAATCTCCCATTATCACTACAGTACCCGCCTGTGCAGCCCGCTCCATCTGTTTATATATCTGACCTTCCATCTCCTCAGTTATATTGGGGGGTCTATAGATTACACCAAAAGTAATTTTTTCAGTGTTTACCTCCCTTTCTAGTTCCACCCACAAGGTTTCAACCTCCTCACAGTCTTCACCCACTATTGTCTCTTTCACACTCGCCTTCATATCACTTCTCACATACAGACATACACCACCACCTTTCCTATTTGTCCTGTCTTTCCGAAAAAGTGTAAAACCCTGTAGATTTACAGCCCAGTCATGTGAAGAGTCCAGCCATGTTTCAGCAACACCAACTATATCTATATTTTCTTCCAGTATCAAGGCCTCCAGCTCCCCCATTTTGCTTGCTAGACTTCTGGCATTTGTGAACATACACTTTAACTTGCCTGTCAGTTGTTCACTTTTATTATCAGAAATGTGATTTGACATTAATCGGTCCTTTTTATTTACACTGATGTTTTGTAACGAAAGGATCTCCTTATCTTGTTGTCTAGTCCTCTCCCCACATTCTGTTTCTCCCCCCACCAATATAGTCTGACCCCTCTCTAACCTGGCTACCCCTTTTTTTTCTACATTGACCTCCCTCCTCAGCCCTAGTTTAAATACTCCGCCACCCCAGCTAGAATTCTCTCCCCCAGCACAGCGGACCCCCTTCCATTTAGGTGCAAATCATCTGCAGAATACAGTTTGTACCCCAATGAAAAGTCAGCCCAGTGCTCTAGGAACCCAAATCCTTCTCCTCTACACCAAGACTTCAGCCATGCATTTAACTCCCTAAGCTCCCGCTGTCTTTCCTGTGATGCGCATGGCACAGGCAGTATTCCTGAGAATACAACCTTGGAGGTCCTTCCCTTCAGCTTGTAGCCTAGTTCTTTAAAATTATTCTTAAGGCTCCTCCACCTACCATTTATTCTGTCGTTGGTACCGACATGGACCACGACAGCTGGATCATCACCAGCCCCTCCCAGCAATTTGTCCACCCGTTCCACCACATGCCGAACCCTGGCACCAGGGAGACAGCAAACCATTCGGTTGAGGCGGTCTTGGCGACAAATTATTCTATCCGTCTTCCTGATTATAGAATCCCCTACAACTATCAATTGTCTTGGCTTGCCTGCATTACCATCCCGCCGACTACTAGCTGGGCTGTTCTCCCGGCTGTTAGGGAGATCAGTATCCACTAGGGCTGCCTTTTCTGAGACTGACACCCTTGCATCATCACCCAACTTGGCAATTTTACCTGGAATGTCAGAAACCGGATCGGCCTTCCTTGTCTTTGACCCCTTTCTACTGCCCCTAACTACATTAACCCAGCTACTTACCTGATCCTGCTCACCCATGTCTTCACCCTCCAGTTCTAACCCACTAACTGCATGCTCTGTGAGCAGCAAGCTCCGCTCAAAATTGTCTATCCTCCTCAGTGTTGCATTTTGCTCCTCCAGATCTCTAATACGAGCTTCCAGGTGAACAACATGCTCACATCTGCCACAGAGATATTCACCCTGGAACTCCGGCTCCAGTCGTGTATACATATGACAAACTGTGCACTGAAGAAAACCTCCAATCTTGCTATCCATTATCCAAGTTACACCAAAACAGCGAACAATTGTCAAAGAAAAAGAAGAGTACTTACTGGGGCTTCAACTCCTCTTTTCAACTCCGGTTTTAGAACTCCACTTAGTTCACAAGCCACTTAAACCACCAAGCTCAGAAAGAGCAAGCTCAAAATGAGGTCTGCTGACTAATTTATACCACCTGTGTCCAGTTAACCCCTTCCCCCTCGTCAGCTGTTCAGCTGGAACGAATCTGTGTCCAGTTAACCCCTTCCCCCTCGTCAGCTGTTCAGCTGGAACGAATCTGTGTCCAGTTAACCCCTTCCCCCTCGTCAGCTGTTCAGCTGGAACGAATCTGCAAGGGAAAAAAAAAAAAAAAAAAAATTTACAAATTTTTTTTTTTAAATTGTGTGAGTTTTTGCTATCTTCTATTTGCTAGCAATCAAAACAGATTCACAAACACAGAAATACAGCAACACAATACAGAAGTACAGCAACACAATCCGGTTTTAGAACTCCACTTAGTTCACAAGCCACTTAAACCACCAAGCTAGTGTTTCTAGATCTTTGATTACTAGATGGTGGAATGTACTGATGAAATTCCCATGATTGGCAAGGGGATAAAATTTAGATGGGGGTTTGAGATCAGTGTGATTAAAGGGGTCTGGTGGATCGGTCTATGATACGGTGTTTATACTTATATTTGTATTCCCTGCTAGTAGTTAAAAATGTCTCTTGAGTGTAAGTTTTCTTGTAAATCGGTGCAGAAATAAATCAAAGCACTTGGCTGTAGCAGTGGGGCAGAAAGATCACCATTTTTTTTAGGAGGGATACTTCGGATGAGCCATAACAAAAATTATCCTTTGGGGGTGTGGATTGTAGTATTGAATTTAGAAAGGGTACTGAGACATTGTTGCCAGCTAAGGTGTTATCTATAGTAGTGGTTGGAGAGGTGGGTAAGCTCAGGGAGAAGGGCAAGGGACTTGAGGGCATGTGTTAAGCAGCTGACGTCCTCGTGGATGCCGGGGGTTAGGGGTCGTTGAGTGGGGAAAATGTCATGTACCGTAAGAATAGATAAATTAGTTGGGCTTGAAGTTTCTGGTAAAATGTAGTCTGTCAGGGGTGTAGGGTGCTTAGGTGGAGGAGAGGAGTGTGAGGGGCTGCTTGAACTGGTTCAGACGGGTTAGTGTGTTCATTCTTAGATTTTATATTTGCTATTGAGAAAAAGCCTTTTCTGTCTGTTGTGCTCAAACCCAGGGTCATTGTGTTTGTTCCTGTATGTATGGGTTATAGATTCTGTCCGATGTTGGTGTGTAGTTTTACTACGGGAGGGTGTAGGTAGTTGCGTATTTGGTTTGGGTGGGTTGTTTCTGGGGAGGTCGGATTTGTTCATGATCTGATTTGGTTGGTGAGGTAGTCTAATCTGTCTCTGGCTAATTTCAGTGCTTTCTTCTCAACTAGGTCCTTTTCTAGTTTAAAAATACGATTAGTGATTTTCTGGTTGATAAAATGAAAGTCGGGATGTTGATTAAATTCTGTCAGACTAATGATTATAGACTCGATTTGGGATGTTAAAGTGTCACAGAGTTGCTGTCTTTTTGATAGAAGTCGCTCTATCATCCCTCTGGTGCATAATTCCATATATGTTTCCCACTCAGTAGTGAAGGGGGTATCTTCTTTAAAAGAGGAAAAATATTTTTTTATATTTATTTTTATATAGAGGTGAATGCACCATTCTACATTAATTAAAATCGACAAACAGAACCCCTCTATGTACAGGCTCACTTGCATCTAAGAGTTTGCTCTAACCCTTTGCTCAATTGTATTTCCCAAAACTCGCTGCAAACAGAAGCATAAATTTTCCTAATATCCAAATAATTATTGCAATTCTTTTTTATTTCATACCTTTCTTCCAATTCATCTAGCTATGCGAGAAAAACTACCACATTTGAAAGTATTTTTACTATTTTTTTACTTTCCAGGAAACTGATCCCACTTTGTTATTTTTATATGGGGGGGAGGGGTGAATGCACCACTCTACATCAATTAAAATAGATAAACAGAACCCCTCTGTACAGGCTCACTTACCTCTGAGAGTGTGCTCTAACCCTTTGCTCAATTGGTTTTTTTATTTTTTTTATTTCATACTTTGCTTCCAATTCTCCTAGCTATGCGAGACAAACAGCTACATTTTAAAGTTTTTTTTACCAATTTTTACCATTTGTTTCAATGTAGCCAATCTGGCTCTCCACGATCATGCCCTAATGTCTGTGACCAGTGGGGGATTAGGTAGACCATAGGCCCTGGGCTCTTCCACAAACTGGTGCCCCCCTTCCCCACCGTCGCTCTGATGTGTCTATAGTGAACACCACCTTTTTGTATGAGCATTGACAAATGGGTGTTACGATTCCTCTTGTCAAAGGGCTGTGTCCCTACATACTGACAGTCTCCAACCATCGCTGACTGAATTACACTGTGTAAGGACACATACTCCTGACAAAGGGAATGGTAACACGCATTTGTCTATTAGTCCTGGGTACGCAAAGACTTTATGTGGAATACAAGGATTTCCTATAATAATAAGAATACCCATCATAGACAATATTGATCTTATTTTCGTTTAACTCTCATTTTGGATGTTATGAATATATTATCATGTTATCAGTGGCTTTTGGTGATCGCACTGAAATCGGGATGTTTTAATCTAAAGTGGACTCAGAGATGTCGTTAAGACCCCTGTGGCGAAACCGGGTCAGTGGGGGTCGGTTTACGCCAAGAGAATGTGGGCGATAGATTCAGGCGACACAGATTAACAGGGGACAAGCCACAGCGGCACGTTTATTAACAGGGACAGACACACACAGAACCAATGCATCGCTGCTTCTCCCCTCTGGGCTGGATGGGACAGGCTACCTCACTATGGGGTCTCTCCACTGTACCTTTCATCCTTTGGGGTGTCTCCAGATCCTCCTTAGTTAGATGGGACTCCAGCACTTGTCCTCTATTACTGTCCCTAGGTCAGGTACCATCTCTGAGGTAGACAGCCCCTGCCTGCAGCTCACACTGCTATCTCATCCTCTCCTGGGCTGCAACTCAACTGAGAACTCATCCAGCACAGCTATATCCCTCACTCAGGAAACAGGCCCCCTCCTTTTTCTTATTTACATTACACATGTTCCCGCTCTCAGCCTGTGACTCATTCTCCTTCAGTATAAGATTAACCCTAGAGGGGGAGGACAGTGAAGCAGCACTGAATACAATACAATATAAAACAACTGGTTATCAAACATAGCGTAATGCAGTTTTAGGGGACATATCCCCATCTAGCACCGGGCGCCATCTAAGCTATGGCACCCGGATGGCGGGAGTGCGACGGTTTGCGGCAGTCTTAACCTTTATCTGGGTACAATGCCTGTAACCGTCACCCGTTCCGCCACAACCCCCTGGGTGTAATGTTTGTAATTTAAAAATCCAATAGTTTTCCCTCTGTTTGAGTTTATTAAATCTGTTGGGAACATCTGGATGGATGTCCTCAATTGGTGTGATGTTAATTTGATTAAATTGATAATTGTGTACCTGGGTGAAGTGACGGGACACACTGTGTTTTAGAAAGCCTGTGTTCACATTAAATCTGTGTTTGTTCAGTCTAGATCGCAAACATTGTGTAGTTCTCCCTATATATTGCAACTGGCAGGTACATTCCATTAAGTAGATTACATATGAACTACTACTACTGCTACTTGTTTACATCCCTGGACTTCTGCAGCATGGTAGGCGGATATCCTCTTTTGTGATTATAATACTCAGAGGCTATGTATACTGTGCATCCATTGGATGTTGCTATAATCCCCTCCCCTTGTGTTCTATACTTAAAGTGACCATTATTCCATCATGTCAGTACCCCTTGAGAAAGCTGACAGCGAAACGCGCGTTGGGGGCGGTCTGTGTGGAGATATCTCGTTTGTGGTCCATCATGCAATCCACGGGTTTGTGCAGTTCTCTTAGCCCATTAAATAGGGCCATTTTTTGGTCTATCTGTGCATAGGTGGGCACAATTTTGTGCTTTCTGGCCAGGTGTATAATACATCTAGAACCTTTTTTTGTTCTTTAGTTTTATTATTTGGCTTATGATATATCCTTTTGGATAGTGATTTCTGTACTATACCACATCACATGATGTTTATATTGTGTTAACATATAACTGGGACTATTTACGCTGTTTCTCCACACTTTCCTTTTTAATTTTGTGTATTATTGTTTTTATCTTTGTGATGGCCAATATGCTGTTATGTGCAATATAATAAAGTTTATTTTTTATTGTCATGGTACATAATTTGTGCTATGTGTCGCTTATTTTATGGATATGCTAGCTGTTGTAATGGCAGGGGGTAGGGAGACGGACAAGTGAGCCCTAATCTACCCGCCACTCTGTCCCTGCCTACTTGCAACGACCCGCCCTAGGCGACGGGGTACAACTGGGCGGCGGTCCCTGCGCTCAGTAAGTGCACGACAAACACGACAACATACAAAGGAACACAAGCAAGAAAAAGGGGCCGTTGCCCACGGCAACACCGTGAGCAACCAGAGTGGTGAACGAGCCGAGTCAAGCCAGGAGTGTGCGAGGTACAAAACGAAAAGCAGAAGAGTAGTCGGTAAGCCAGGGTCTGTATGGAGCAGGATCAAAAATAGCAGGAGCTGTAGCTGGGCCAGGAAACCACAAGGAAAGAATCACAAGCACCGAGGGACAGGAAGTGCAGGCTTAAATAGACCGAGGGCGGGAGCCAGCTGAGTCTGGCCAGGTTACGATAGGTTCTCCCACTCCTAAGCCTGCCAGCCTGAATGGTGGAAGCAGGAGTCAGTCTCAGGGATGTATTCTCAGGTGCTGACTGATTAGTTCTGGGAGTTAACCCCGAAGCTGTGCCTGGCAGATCCTTTACAGCTGTCTTCACAGTCTTCTATAGGTATTGAGTTCTGTCTCGTGATCTGTGTGGACGCATTATTTTTTTGGCGAATGCCAATGGTCTATCATTTTATAGGTATTCATCAGCTTATATTTCTATTTGCTCCATCCTTTGTACTTTACCTGAGGAAGAGGACGTGTTGTTTTTATATACAATACTCATTCAATTATCTTAACTATTACAAAGCCTTTTCATTTGTTTCTTCGGATATCAGAATTTTTGTTGGTTGCACCAGCACGATCATCCAGATTTTCTGCCTCTCTCTTCTCTATGCTGATTCTGGACCAATTCCTGATCCAGTCCGGAGCCTAGGCTGCAAATCTCCAAGACCGACAACTCATCAAGTTAATATACTCTCGGTCCCTTTGGATGTTGTGCTCCCAGCACAACACAACCAGGTCAGCAGATTTGACCACCCTTGAACACCTCCACCTTTGTATCGTTTGAAGCACTATATGGGCTTTGTGTTTCTTTTTTGTTTATATATAACTATCCATAAAAGGACAGTGATGTCAGGGGCAGTACAGGAGTGCCGGGGCACAGCACTAGCTGATGCTCTGCTCGGGGACTCCAGGGCAGGAAACCATTTTAACGCCCGTCATTTGGATGACATCCAAGTGACGGTCGTGTTTTACACGGCCCCATAGAGTTGTATGGGAGCTGTGTGGCCATTGAAACGGCCAGAAATAGGGCAATTTCCATTTTTTGACGGCATGGTAATAATATGGATCGTCACAAAAACTGGCCGTATGAATAGCCCTGTTGGGGTGAGCAGTTTTTAATGCAGCCATGTGACATTCGAGAAAAACTGTTGTGTGAATAGGGCCTTAGACTACTTAGATATTTAAAGGCCCTGTTTTTAATGCGATTCGTTTTTTAGGGGTTGCAATTAACATTGATACCATAACTTGGTTGTGTAGTAAGTTTGAGTACGGGAAGTATGTGCATGTTCTCTACTGATCACTGTCTTATGTGATATTTATTGTATAGTTAGATGTAAGTACAGTAATACAAGTATGTGCATGTTCTCTACTGATCACTGTCTTATGTGATATTTATTGTATAGTTAGTATTGATTACAGGAATACAAGTATGTGTATGTTCTCTACTGATCGCTATCTTATGTGATATTTATTGTATAGAAGGAGGAGTACGGGAATACAAGTATGTGCATGTTCTCTACTGATCACTGTCTTATGTGATATTTATTGTATAGTTTGTATTGAGTATAGGACTACAAGTATGTGTATGTTCTCTACTGATCACTGTCTTATGTGATATTTATTGTATAGTTAGTATTGAGTACAGGAATACAAGTATGTGTATGTTCTCTACTGATCTCTGATAATGATTCGGGAAAGGGCAAAGGGGGATAAGGATTGTGGTTCAGTTGAAAAAAAATGTTTTTTAATTATTTTATTTTTTTAAATAATAAAATAATAAACTTTATTAATAAACTTTATTAAAAATTGCGTATAAATTATTACAATTGTACAATGTAGGTCCGATTTAAATTATGGTGCAGATGACCCCCTATCCTACACCATAATGGACACAATTTGCCCCATTAAATTACTAGCTATCAAATATTACTGTCTTACAAGGGCAATATAACATCAGCTACCCATTAACATTACTAATAGGAATGTCAGTATAGATTGCAAGGGTGGACAGTGTATTTATGAGAATGTCTCCTTATTTATTCTATGGTGAATCATACTCAAAATATTTTGGATTGCCTATATTCCTATTCCCAAAAATAGAATTGGATAAATATATTGATTGCTCTGAAATTTACTAGTAAATATTTATTTTCATTAAGAGAGATTGCTCCTGAGCTATACCCCTCTTCAATCATGGTTTTGTATTCTTTTGCTCAGGAGCAATCTCTCTTAATGAAAATAAATATTGAATAGTAAAGGATCCCAGGGTAGCCACTCTGTACTTGCTTCCCAAGATACACAAGAATAAAGATAATCCTCCTGGAAGACTCATTGTCTCTGGTGTGGGAAATTTGACAGAGAAATGCAGCATTTGGTTGGATCATGAACTCAGAGAAATTGTTTAACAGTTGACTTCCTACACCAGAGACACCATGCAAATTTTGAAAGAAATAGAAGGGATAAATTTGAACCCAGATGAGATCTTGGTGACTTGTGATGTTGAAAGTCTTTACACAAGTATTGACCATTCCAGAGGATGTAGAGCTGTTGAATTTTTTCTTTCCAAAGACATTAACTATAGCCCTGTACGAAAAAATGTTGTCCTTCGTGCCCTTAAATTTATCCTTACACGCAATTACTTTTTGTTTGATGGTCGTTTTTATTTACAAATACGTGGAACTGCCATGGGAGCGGCAGTTGCTCCAACCTTTGCTAACATCTATTTGGGTTGGTGGGAGGAAATGATTGTTTTTAATGACAAGATGAAGGAATTTACCAACCATGTCAGCTTATGGCAGCGTTTTATTATAGATGTATATTTTGGTGGTTTGGAGTGGTACTGCCTCCAGCCTCCAAGAATTCATACGCCAGCTTAATGATAACAATCTCAATTTGAAACTGACATTGGATTTCAGCTATGGTTCAATACCCTTCTTGGAAATTAAAATATACAAGGATGAAAATGGAGAGCTCAACACTGATCTCTACAGAAAAGAAACCGCTACTAAAAGCCTATTGGATACTGTTTTGGGGTGCATGGGACTTATTGATTTATTTTTATCATGACTTTATTGGGGGGCAATGAAAAAAAATTGCAATTTGCCATTGTTTTTTGTGTTTTTTTTTTTACGGTGTTCACCTTGCGGTTTAAATTACATATCAACTTTATTAATGGAGTCATTATAGTCACGGCGATACCATATATGTGTACTTTCATTTATTTTTTACACTTTTACTAAATAAAACCACTTTTTATGGAAAAAAATGGTTTTATGTAACTTTTGTTATTAATCTTTATTTCACATTTATTATTTATTTCACTAGTCCCACTAGGGGACTTTACTGTGCGATCTTCAGATCGCTGCTATAATGCTTTGGTATACTTCGTATACCAGAGCATTATTGCCTGTCATTGTAAATCTGACAGGCAATCTGTTAGGACGTGCCTCCGGCGCGTCCTAACAGGCATATGTCCAGGGCAGACCTGGGGGCTTTTATCAAGCCCCCGGCTGCCATGACACCCCATCGGAGACCCGCGATTGCATTCTCGGGCCGCCAATGGGTGACAGAGGGAGCTCACTCCCTCTGTAAACAAAGTTAAATACCGTGTGCAGGACTTAGACTAGGCTCACGTGAAAAGGCAGCCTAGCCTAAGGCCCCTTAGTGACCAACGTAAAAAGGCGTATTGGTGGTCACTAAGGGGTTATGGGTGTTAGAACCGGCGGGTTACACGCCTAGAGGAAGCTGGAATGCCGGCGAAACGCGCGTCGGGTGTTTAGCCTTTTAATCCAATGTAATAGGTCCATCTCTTTATCTATCACTGTCTGCAATTGATTTCTCAATAGAATATGCCCGTAATTCGTTCTCACACGTGGCCTCTGCTCCTAGCAAGGTGAGCGGTGTGAGCGTGACACACCATCTCAACAGACACTGCCAGGTGATTCACTGACAGCTGCCTTTGAGTCAGGTCAGCAGCGCATACAATCTGTTTAGCCCGAGTACCTCATCGTGGTGCTGCCTGTCGTCTCTCCCATCTCTGGCGGTGTGAACGATAAGACACGGTTTCAGTGTCTATTACTCGGCAATGAGCACCTTACACAGAGTGCATGCAATACATTGCACTCACAATACGGGCTACTGCGCTGCTGGTACAGAGCTCCCATACAACTCATTTCAGAGCACTCAATGTATTTATCCAATTCTATTTTTGGGAATAGGAATATAGGCAATCCAAAATATTTTGAGTATGATTCACCATAGAATAAATAAATAAGGAGACATTCTCATAAATACACTGTCCACCCTTGCAATCTATACTGACATTCCTATTAGTAATGTTAATGGGTAGCTGATGTAATATTGCCCTTGTAAGACAGTAATATTTGATAGCTAGTAATTTAATGAGGCAAATTGTGTCCTTTATGGTGTAGGATAGGGGGTCATCCGCACCATAATTTAAATCGGACCTGCATTGGACAATTGTAATAATTTATACACAATTTTTAATAAAGTTTATTAATAAAGTTTATTATTTTATTATTTAAAAAAAAAATGTTTCCAAATATTTTTTTTTCAACTGAACCACAATCCTTATCCCCCTTTTCCCTTTCCTGAATCATTATCTGTACAATACTGGTGGTATACACCCTTGTGGTTCTCATCACCCTCTCTATATAATTTAAATGAGAGGGTATTTGCAAAATCTTCCACTCTACTGATCTCTGTCTTATGTGATATTTATTGTATAGTTAGATGTGAGTACAGTATGTGTATGTTCTCTACTGATCACTGTCTTATGTGATATTTATTGTATAGTTAGATGTGAGTACAGTATGTGTATGTTCTCTACTGATCACTGTCTTATGGAATATTTATTGTATAGTTAGATGTGAGTCCAGGACTACAAGTATGTGTATTTTCTCCACTGATCACTGTCTTATGTGATAATTATTGTATTGTTAAATGTGAGAACAGGAATACCAATTATGTGTATTTTCTCTACTGATCACTGTCTTTTGTGATATTTATTGTATAGTTAGATGTGAGTAGGGTATACCAATTATGTGTATATTCTCTACTGATCACTTACCAATTATGTGATATTTATTGTGTAGTTAGTATTGAGTACAGGAATACAAGTATGTGTATGTTCTCTGCTGATCACTGTCTTATGTGATATTTAATGTATAGTTAGATGTGAGTACAGGAATACAAGTATGTGTATTTTCTCCACTGATCACATGGGATAATTATTGTATTCTTAAATGTGAGAACAGGAATACCAATTATGTTTATGTTCTCTACTGATCACTGTCTTATGTGATATTTATTGTATAGTTAGACATGAGTACGGAATTACAAGTATGTGTATGTTCTCTACTGATCACTGCCTTATGTGATATTAATTGCAAAGTTAGATGTGAGTATGGGAATACAAGTATGTGTATGTTCTCTACTGATCACTGTCTTATGTGATATTTATTGTATAGTTAGATGTGAGTACAGGTATGGGCATGTTGTCTACTAATCACTGTCTTATGTGATATTTATTGTATAGTTAGACGTGAGTACGGAATTACAAGTATGTGTATGTTCTCTACTGATCACTGTCTTATGTGATATTTATTGTATAGTAAGATATGAGTACATGAATATAAGTATGTGCATGTTGTCTACTGATCACTGCCTTATGTGCTATGTATTGTATAGCTAGATGTGAGTACAGGAATACAGGTATGTACGTGTTCTCCACTGATCACAGTGTTATGGGATATTTAATGTATAGTTAGATATGAGTACAGGAATACAAGTATGTGTATATATTCTCTACTGATCATTGTCATATGTGATATTTATTGTATAGTTAGATGTGAGTACGGGAATACAAGTATGTGTATGTTCTCTATTGATCTCTGTTTGATCTGATATTTATTGTATAGTTAGATGTGAGTACAGGAATACAAGTTTGTGTAGCGTCCAAGGCCGTGGACAATCTGGATTACTCACCCTCTGATGGACGTAGCCATGGATCTGTGAGCGCTGGCTCGCATCTCCTCCCTAGGAGACGCCAGCGCTTACTTCCGCTCCGATCTGCTGTCTCCCGCAGGGTGCGCACGCACGCTCGTGCCCAGCATTAAACGGCCAGCGCGCGCACATTAAAATACTTATCTATTAGCCCATGATCACCCTGGACTATAAGAAGGGCCCTACCCCTTTACTCCTTGCTTGAGCATTGTTGTGTTTACCTGTGTGAGTCTTGCAAATGGTCCCTTAGTGTTACCTTGTTCCCAGTGTTCCCGTACCTGCTACCTGTATCCTGTATACCGTGCTACCTTTGTTCCTGTATCTTAGAAAGTTGGAGTCGCGTTGTGCCACCGGTTACACCAGACCTGATGTTTTCTGCCAGGGTCCCATCTGAGCCTAGCCGTTGCTACTGTCTGAACTAATACAGGTACCTTTGTGCTTGGACTATATATACATTGACTTGGTACACTGTTTGGCAAGGTGCTATCCCGCTACGGCGATACGGCCAAGTGGGTCCACATACACACGGATCATGACAGTATGTTCTCTACTGGTCACTGTCTTCAAGGATATTTATTGTATAGTAAGATGTGAGTACGGGAATACAAGTATGTGCATGTTCTCTACTGATCACTGTCTTATGTGATAAATTAATGTATAGTTAGATGTAAGTATGGGAATACAAGTATGTGCATGTTCTCTACTGATCACTTTCTTATGTGATATTTACTGTATAGTTATATGTGAGTACGGGAATACAAGTATGTGAATGTGCCCTACTGTTTATAGTATTTATGTGTTACAAATTATTCATTTGTTTTCCATAAATATTTTATTTTTAATAAGTTTAACATTTTTATTTGTGCCAGTAAGGAACTTTATAGTCGTGTCATGTGAGGTCAATAAAATTCATAAACACTGTTAATCCCTTCCTGACCTCTGCCGTATATGTATGAGGAAGTTGGAAGGGAAAGAATGGAGTGGACTCACATGAAAACTCAGATCCCGCTCATTTTACCCCTTAGATGCAGTAGTCAATAGCGACCTTGGTATTTATAAGCCATTAAAGGGGTATGGGGCCACCTCCAGCAGCAGTTCACCCACCCCCTTTGATCGCGGGATGCCGATGGTTGTCATGGCAGCCTAGGGAAACTGAAGAAAAATTAAAAAAATGAAAACCAGTTAAATAAAAGGTTTTTTTTATACACAAAAAATCGAAATCAAAAATATTAAATGCCCACCTTTTCCAATTTTTTTTCAGTTAGTTTTTTTCTTGTAAAAAGTAGTAACAAATAGTAAAAAAAATAAAAAATGATATATATACATTTTGCATTGCCAAAATTGTATTGACGCGCAGAATAAGGGGGGATTCACACGAACGTGTATTGGGTCCGTGCGGGCCGCGTGGTTTTCACGCGCCACGCACAGACCAATACAAGTCTATGGGGCAGTACAGACAGTCCGTGCTCAATATCTCCGTGTATTTCGCGCATCACGCACCCATTGAAGTCAATGGGTGCGTGAGAACCACGCAGGTTGCACGGAAGCACTCCCGTACGAACCGACTGAAACAGCGCACCAGCTGTCAAAAGGATGAATATAAACAGAAAAGCACCACGTGCTTTTCTGTTTCCAAACATCCAAACGGAGTGTCTTTGAGATGAGCAAACCCGGACAACCGAACCGAACTTCACCGGGTTCGGCCGAACTCGTTTTGGCCGAACCCGGCAAAAAAAATTCCGGTACGCGACATCAGGAGATAGTCACTGTCCAGGGTGCTGAAAGAGTTAAACTGTTTCAGCACCCTGGACAGTGACTTCCGATCCCAATATACATGAACGTGTAAAAAAAAAAAGAAGTTCTGACTTACCGATAACTCCCGGCTTCTTCCTCCAGTCTGAACTCCCGGGATGACAATTCAGTCCAAGTGACAGCTCCAGCCAATCACAGGCCAAGCACAGGCTGCAGTGGTCACATGGACTGCCGCGTCATCCAGGGAGGTGGGGCCCGATGTCAAGAGAGGCGCGTCACCAAGGACGCGTCACCAAGGCAATGGCCGGGAGGGAAGTGCTCGGTAAGTACGAACTTTTTCTTTTTTTTTAACAGGTTTCTCGATATTGTGATCGGCATTCACTGTCGAGGGTGCTGAAAGAGTTACTGCTGATCAGTTAACTCTTTCAGCACCCTGGACAGTGACTGATGTCGACTAGACTCATCTCTATGATGGCGGCTGCGCGAAAATCACGCAGCCGCGCATCATACACGGATGACACACGCAGCTGTCAAGTGGTTTTTGCGCGCGCAAAACGCTGCGTTTTTTGCGCGCGCAAAAATGCAACGTTCGTCTGAATCAGCCCTAAAGATAACGTTATTTTTATACAGTGAAAGCAATGGAAACAAAACCTAATGATATGTTTTATTCCCCAATTCCCCATAAAATAATTTTTTTCCAGTTCCCCAGTACATTATTTAGTACAATGAAGGAAGCCATGAAAACTACTACAACATGCAACAAAAAACAAGCCCTCTACTGGCTATATCAGCAGAAAAATAAAAAAATATATATGGCTTTTGAAAGGTGGAGAAGAAAAAACAAAAATTAAAAACGGAAAAATATTTGCGGTGGGAAGGGGTTAAGACATACCAAAGGTATAACAGGCATTACCACATGGGTTATTCATAGGTCATGAACTGTCAGTATAAAACAATCAGCCTTAGGGTATGTTCACATGACCTATTTTCAGACGTACTTCAGGCGTTTTACACCTCGAATTACACCTGAAAAGACGGCTCCATTACGTCTGCCCATTGCTTGGAATGGGTTTTACGATGTTCTGTTGAGACGAAGTGTAATTTTACGCGTCGCTGTCAAAAGACGGCGAGTAAAAATACGCCCGCGTCAAAGAAGTGCTTGTCACTTCTGTGGACATTTTTGGAGCAGTTTTCCATTGACTCCATTGAAAAACTGCTCCAATTACGTCCGTAATGGACGCCGCAAAAAATGTGAGTACTTGCAATTACGACTGAAATTCAGGAGCTGTTTTTGCCTGAAAACAGCTCCGTAATTTCAGACGCATTTTGCGTTTGCATGTGAACATACCCTTACAGTGTCAGGGCTAGAAGACAAATGTCAAATGGAGCCCCTAACAGCATTTATTGCAGTGCTTAACACCTTCTCGCATTATCACGTACATGCACATCATGGGAAGGGTCCCCTTCCCGCATTGTGATGTGCATGTGCGGGAGCCCGGCTGAAACGGTCAGTAGCGACCATGGCATTTAAGTGGTGTGACATAGGGAGGAGGTGCCCTCTGTCACCCTTCAGCGGCCCACAAGAGCGAACACCAGCCATCAATGGGTGGACATGGCAGCCATGGCCTAACAAAGGCCCACAGGCCTGACATTACTGTATTCCCATTAGGCCGCGCATCCTCAATACACCAAGGCATTATATCAGCAATCAGAAAATCACAATGTGAAGTCCCCTAGTAGGACAAAAAAAATATTAAATACAGTTAAATAAAGCTTATTAAAAATAAATAAAACCATTATTTTCCATAAAAAGTGTCAAAAATGAAACATATATGGTATCACAACGATTGTAATGAATACAACAATAAAGTTAACAAGTTATGTAAACCGCATGACGAACACAGAGAAATTGCTTCTTTATTTACTAATTAATTAAAATAAGATAGTGAAATATATTCTTATTTTCTAACCTGTTTTATTTTTAGATTGTCATTTTTTTATTCCATTTTCTGTACACAATTATGGGGCAGACATGTTACCTGAGTTGCTGTTAACTGGATTTAGAGATATGTTTTACAGCAGCCACATGGACCATAGGAAACAGTAGTCTGGAGCTGACCCAATGACTTCTACGGGACAGTTTTCTAGACGTGCCCTGTCACCTGTGCAGAGGTCATTTTGCAGGGAGGGGGAGGAGGGGAGCTGTGTCAATGTTTTCTCCAGTCATCCTCCATGACAGCACCACAGAAGGTTTACTCCACGCCCTAAAATGGACAGGAAACACAGAGAGGTTAAAAGCCCCTCCCCTCCTAACTCCATCAGTGTTTTTCCTGTCCCTATGGGGCATGGCAGAGAGGTGTTCTGGGAACAGAGGTTAGTACATTTTAAAATCTTTCTGTTTTACTTACCAAGCAGCGGAGGTCGATCGGTATCCTTTCTCCTCGAAATTACAACTTCCGATTTCGCAATGACAAATTTCGGTTGGTGGAACGCATATTCATTCCAAAGCTAAGCTAAATGCGGCTTATTTCCAGTAGTGGCAAATGCGGAAATTATGAACATAACAGCGGATTGGAGGCACTGGAGAAATATTTGCTTGGATTGGACGAGGAAGGTGCTGATCCCGGTGGCAAGATATAAAAATGCCCTGATCAAGAGTTTCTTTCTACTACGGTACATACTTGTATATAATGCATGAGATAGAAGGATCCTCCTCCCGCGTTGGTTCTTAGGGCCGCAGCGAAAACCCCAGCCCAGTAAGTATTACTGTAAGGGGATGTGGGATTCTTTAGCAGGGGGGGATCAATTACTTATATTTCCCTTTGTTTCTTATTAAGGTGACAAAGATGCCCCCAAAAATCTAAAGAAAAGACCCATATAACCCATAAATGTGGCATTTTTAAAAAAAAACAAACTAAAAGTTGCCCATAAGAAACCCCTCAGTCAAGACTGTACAGAGAAAATTATACGGGAAGAACAACCCTCTTTAATGGATGAGATATAAAAGCTTATGCGAGTAGAGATAGTTTTCTCTAGTAGCTTTCTCGCAATCAAACATGCCCTCCGTTTGCACCCCGGTCGTGAAAAAAAGAAAACGAATCCCAGATAAAAATTCAGATTCTGACTAAAAGCTGTCAGTTCTCTATTCCCGAAGATATGGAGGAAGGGGAAATATCTCGTATCAAGGTAGAGGATGATGAAGACAGAAAATATTATTTTTCATCAGAATACAGATGTAGCCGTCTTTACCTTGACTTTTAACGCATTAAATAAACAGTGGCTAGATCCCTTATCTTGACTTTTTCAGTTACTTTTCATTGGCTTTTCTTGTTTGATATCACATTGAAGCAAGTTATCGGAGTAAAGTTAAAGATGGCTACATCCGTATATGGATGAATTACTTTAGGGCATAAGAAGCATTATGGCGATTGAAGAAATAAAATAACAAAAAATAGTTAATGATAAAATGTTTGCAGGACTAGGAAATAAGAAGAAATGTGTTTTCCCTATTCATGAAAATATTAAAAAAATAATTAAACAGGAGTGTGAAAATCCATAGAAAAAGCTGGGTATACCTGGAGAGCTAAGACATTGCTTTCCCTTCACTGACGAACAAATAAAAATCTGGGAAGAAATTCCAAAAATTCATATACAGGTAAGCAAAGTAGCTAGGAGAACGACCCTTCCGTTCAAAGACTCCTTTCAGCTCAAAGATCCTATGGAACGGAAAGCGGGGAGTCTGTTAAAAAAAAGACCTGGGAAGCATCAACCCTTTTAAAAACTAATGTAGCTTCTACCTGTGTAGCCCGATCCATGTTTTGCTGGCTAAATCAGCTGGAAGCCCACTTGGGGGAGGATACCCCATGATAGTAAATCCTGGCATCCCTTCCTTTACTACAACAAGCTACAGGGTTCTTAGCTGATGCTTCAGCTGAGTCAGTAAGAGTCGCTAGGTTTTAAAAACCACTAGACGAGCTTTATGGCTCAAATTGTGGTTGGGGATACAGTTTGCAAATTTAAACTATGTACTATCCCGTTCGAGGGAGAATATGTGTTTGAACCCACACTGGATAAGATCCTTGAAAAGGTCTTGGACAATAAAAAAGCTTTACCTGAACCTGAGCTGTCAAAAAAGAAATATTCCTTTTGGCCTTCCAAAATTCAGTCACAAGACTATACAGGTAAAGAAAAGTCAGGGAGATGAATTTACCCAAAAGGTGGCAAGGGAAGAAATTAATTTATTCCAACCGACCAAATGCAGAAAAAAATCAGATTTTCAGCCATCGAGACAAAAGGTAATTTTAGGAGTTCTACTAATCACCAAAAAACAAGCATCTTTTTTTACTTCGGGACAAGAGAGTTCAACTTATCCAGAAGATAATTTCCTTTTGGAAACTAAGAAGAGTCTCATTGAGAAATGCCATGTTAGTACTAGGATCCATGACAGTGTGTATTCAGTCAGTGGCATGGTGTCAAGCCCATGCCAGACCTCTTCAAAGCCTGATACTGTCCAGCTGGGACAAGAATCCTCTATCTCTGGAAAAGAAGATTCCTCTTTCCAGCTGTATGACGTCTTCTCTCCTCTGGTGGAGAATTCCAAAAAATCTGAAAAAAGGGTTTTGTGGCATCAATTATGAGTAATAACAGTGACCACCAATGCCAGCAAAAGGGGCTGGGGAGCACTGGTTCTATAGCAAACCTTCCAAGGTATTTGGGACCCGACAGTCTCTCACTGTTCAACAAACTTCCAGGAGTTAATTGTGGTTTGGAAACCCTGAAAGCATCAAGTCATCTACCTGCGGGGTCTCATGTTCGAGTCTATTCAGACAACATGAATACTGTAGCTCATTTAAGTCACCAAGAGGGCACAAGAAATCAAAGTCTTTAAGCTTTATCAGCAAAAATATTTTTTGGGCCATAATCGCGCCTACTATCCCTGACAGCCATTCATCTCAAGGGCTCATGCAATGTACAGGCCGATTTTCTAAGCAGGAACTATCTGGATCCAACCGAATGGAGCTTAAACGATCAAGTCATCCAGTTAATCAACCAGATATGGGGGCGTCCTCAAATAGATCTCTTTGCATCCCACAGAACTCACAAAGTCTCTATTTTCTTCTCTAAACCCAAAAGATGCCTCAGTAGGGGTGGACGCACTAGCTCACAAATGGGAATACCATCCGGCCTACGCCTTTCCTCCCTTTTACCTGCTACCCAGGGTCCTACAAATGAAGCGGAGAGAAAAAAAGAAATAATCCTGATGGCTCCCTTTTGGCCTAAAATAAGCTGGTTTGCTCTTCTAAACAATCTAAAGCTGGAAGACACCTTTATTTTACCCCATTCGATGGACCTTCTGCATCAGGGGCCTGTTTGTCACCCGGTCCCTCAAAAGTTTTGCCTTTCTGCATGGCTTCTGAAAAGTCCATCCTCAAATCTAGAGGCCTGTCTGATTGACTGTCATTCAGACACTCCAGTCTAGCAGGAAAAAAGTAACAAATAGTATATATACAAAAGTTTGGAAAACATTTATTTATTTTTGTGATGAAAGTCCACCTGACCCATTCCATCCTAATATATCTAAGATTTTGGATTTTTTACAGGCGGGCCTCGATCAAGGACTAAGACCTAGCACATTAAAAGTACAGGTCTCAGCTTTGAGCAGTTTTTTAAATTTAGATTTAGCAAATCATAGGTGTATTAAACGCGTTATGAAAGCAGCTGTCAGACTTTCTCCCAAAGTCTCAAATTCACTTCCTGCATGGGATCTAAATATTTTTTTTAAAAGATTATCTATGTCACCTTTTGAACCATCAATAGATTCAAATTTTCAAGACCTATCATGGAAAACGGCTTTTCTTATAGCGATTACATCAGCCAGAATAGTTGGCAAAATCCAAGCTCTCTCGATAAGAGAACCTTATTTAAGAGTACTGGATGATCTAATAATTTTCAAGGTAGACTCAAATTTCCTTCCAAAGGTAGTCTCGGAATTTCACATGTCTCAAGATATTTTGTTGCCTTGCTTCTGTAAAAATCCTTCTAACCAGAGAGAGGCAGAATTTAATTCCCTGGATGGACGGAGAGCGGTTTTAAGATACCTTTGTCACGGAGCGGGTTAGTGGACCCACTAGGCCGTACCGCCGCAGCGGGGAGGCAGCTGGCCAAACAACAGGACACCCCAGAAATACAATGTCCAGCACAAGGGTACCTGAATAGTCCAGATGGCGGCCGCAGCTCTGGCACTGATGAGATGGGTGCAGCAGATGGCGCCAAACGTGGCGGATGACACAGGAGCCGCAAGTTGCGCCAGACGTGGCGGACTCCTGCGGGCGTGGCAGAAGACACAGGACGTGGCAGATTCCTCTGGACATGGCAGATCACACAGGACGTGGCGGATTCCTCCGGACGTGGCAGATGACACAGGACGTGGCGGATTCCTCCGGACGTGGCAGATGACACAGGACGTGGCGGATTCCTCCGGATGTGGCAGATGACACAGGACGTGGCGGATTCCTCCGGACGTGGCACGACTCGATACTAAGGCACAGCACGGGAAACAGGAACGGGTAACAAGGCACGGGTAACAATAGGAACGGGAAACACTATGGGACCATTTGCAAGACAGACTGGGAAAACTAACAACGCTCAGGCAAGGATTAGAAGGCCAGGGGCCTTCTTATAGACCAGGAAATCGTGGCAGTTGATGATGATGACGATTTCCTATTTGCGCGGGCTGGCCCTTTAAGGCCGGGTGCGAGCGTGCGCGCGCACCCTACGGGACACAGCCGAACAGAGCGGAAGTGAGCGCTGGCATCTCCTAGGAGTGAGACGGGGGCCAGCGCTCACTGATCCATGGCTGCGGGCGTCGGGAGGTGAGTGAACCCGACGGCCCACGGCCATGGACGCTACAGTATCCCCCCTCTTATGCCCCCTCTTCTTGGGGCCAGAGCGAGAGAGGAATTTTTTAATAAGAGCAGGAGCGCTGAGGTTCTCTTCTGGCTCCCAGGACCTCTCCTCAGGACCAAACCCTCTCCAGTCCACCAAAGAGAAAGTCCTTCCTCCTACCCATTTTCAGTCCAGGATCTCTTTTACCTCGAATACATCAGAAGGACCGCTGGGGGCAACTGTGGAACTAGAAGTCTTGCTGTAGCGGTTCAGGACCACTGGTTTCAGGAAGGACACATGGAAGGAGTTAGGGATTCTGAGGGTAGGAGAAGCAACCGCAGCTTATAGGAGACAGGGTTGATCTGTTGCAGGATCTCGAGAGGACCAAGGAACCTGGGAGAAAACTTGTATGAAGGCACCCTCAAGCGAATGTTCCGAGAGGACAGCCAAACTTTAGTCCCTGGAAGATACTGAGGTGGCTCTCTTCTCCTAGTATCCGCCTTTCGCTTCATGCGATCTACCGCCAGCAAAATAGGGGACCGGGTCTGTTGCCAGATTTGCAGATCTACCGCCAGCAGCGGGTACCTGAGATGAAGTCGACACAGGAAGAGGGACTCTGGGATGTTGACTGTACATGATGTGAAACGGAGTGGAGGTGGTGGACTTACTTGTGTGGTTGTTGTATGAAATCTCGGCCCATGGAAGAAGCTGTACCCAGTTATCGTGCTGTGAAGAGATAAAGTGGCGGAGATAATTCTCCATGATCTGGTTGATCCTTTCAACTTGCCCATAGGACTGGAGGTGATAGGCTGAGGAAAAATCCAAACTCACATCCAGGAGTTTACAGAGGGCTCTCCAGAACTTTGACATAAACTGAACACCCCGATCTGACACGATGTGAAGAGGCAGGCCATGCAAGCGAAAGATGTGTAGAATGAAGAGACTCGCCAGACGAGGAGCAGAAGGTAGGCCGGTCAGCGGGATAAAATGTGCCATCTTAGAGAACCGGTCCACCACCACCCAGATGGTGTTGCTTCCTGCTGAGGGAGGAAGGTCTGTGACGAAGTCCATTGCGATGTGCTGCCAGGGGGCACTGGGTACAGGGAGAGGTAGAAGCAGGCCGGCAGGCTTGGAATGAGTCACTTTGTTAGAGGCACACACCGTGCAAGCAGAGACAAAGTCCAGAACATCTTTAGGTAGCGTGGGCCACCAGAAGTGACGAGCAATCAGGTCTCAGGTTTTAAGGACACCAGCGTGCCCAACCAGTTTAGAACTGTGTCCCCAGCGGAGAATTCTTCTCCTGTCTGCCAACCGAACAAACCTCCTCCCAGGAGGGATGTCTCTAATCTGCAGAGGATAAGTGGTGACAATGCAGGACGGGTCAATGATAGTCTGAAGGGCCTTCACCGTGTCTTCCGTCTCAAACGATCTGGACAGGGCATCGGCCCTCACATTCTTGTCCGTGGGACGGTAGTGGAGCAGAAATTGGAAACGGGTAAAAAACAGGGACCACCTGGCTTGACGGGGATTCAGTCGTTGTGCAGACTGAAGGTAGGTGAGGTTCTTGTGGTCGGTGAAGATCAGGATGGGATGAGCAGCGCCCTCTAGAAGATCTCTCCACTCCTCCAGGGCCAATTTAATGGCCAGTAGCTCCCGATCTCCAATGGAGTAATTGCGCTCAGCAGAGGAATACAGTCTTGAGTAGTAGCCACATACCATTGCCTTTCCTTTGGAGCTCCTCTGGAACAGAAGTGCACCTGCACCAACAGAGGAAGCGTCCACTTCCAGAGAGAACTGCCGAGATACGTCAGGATGATGGAGGATCGAGGCTGAAGTGAAGGCTCTCTTGAGGCTAATAAATGCGGACTCTGCCTCTGGAGTCCACACTTTGGCGTTCACACCCTTCTTGGTAAGGGACGAGATGGGGGCCATCAGAGAAGGGAAGTTAGGAATAAACTGCCGGTAGAAATTGGCGAATCCCAGGAACCGCTGTATGGCCCTTAAGCCTTGAGGACGTGGCCACTCCAGGACAGCTCTCACTTTCTCAGGATCCATCTTGAGGCCTTGATCCGAGATGCTGTAACCCAGGAAGGGCAGAGAACTCTTTTCAAAGACGCACTTCTCCAGCTTGGCGTATAAATTATTCTCCCTTAATCGTAGTAGAACCTGACGGACATGCCTCCGATGAGTCATCTGATCTGGGGAGAAAATCAAAATATCATCGAGATAAAAAACAACACAGACATAGAGTAGATCTCGGAAGATATCGTTAACGAACTCCTGAAACACTGCGGGAGCGTTACACAGTCACCAGGTATTCGTAGTGCCCGTCCCAGGTGTTAAAAGCCGTCTTCCATTCATCACCCTGGCGAATCCGGACTAGATTGTAAGCCCCCCGCAGGTCTAGCCTAGAAAATTTTTTGGCTACTCGTATGCGATCAAACAGCTCAGAAATGAGTGGCATCGGGTATTTGTTCTTGACTGTGATCAGGTTGAGGCCCCTGTAGTCAATGCAGGGACAAAGGGATCCGTCCTTCTTTTTAACAAAGAATCCAGCCCCGGCCGGGGAGGAAGACTTTCGTAGTAAACCCCTCTCCAGATTCTCCTTGATATAGGCCGACATGGATAGAGACTCTGGCAAGGAGAGAGGATATACCAGTCCACGGGGGATAGAGGCATTAGGAACCAGTTCAATGGGGCAGTCATAAGTCCGATGTGGAGGCAGCGTCTCAGCCTCCCTTTTGCTGAAAACATCTGCATACTGAGCAAATTGGGAAGGCAGTTTCGCCAACGACTGAGGCAGAGAAGGCTTGACAGGATGGATCTGCAACAGACAACGACCATGGCACTTGGAGCCCCATTGGAGAACCTCTCCAGAATTCTAGTTCAGGACTGGGGAATGTAGTCGAAGCCAAGGCAGGCCCAGCAGAACAGGGTTGATGGCCTTGGGCAAAACAAGGAAAGAAATAAATTCGAAATGCAGGACTCCAACCTGGAGCCTCAACGGCTTGGTCTTAGAAATGATGGGATCAGGCAGAGGCAGTCCATTAACTGAGGCAACAGCCAAAGATGTCTCCACTGTGGGCAGCTGAAGATGATCCACAAGCTCTTTCTGGATGAAATTTGCAGCAGAGCCAGAGTCAAGATAGGCAGAGACTTGATGCGTCCTGTAGCCGGATACTAGGGTCACAGGAATCGTCAATTTGGAACCGAATGCTCTGTTAGGTTCCGTTCCACCTAGGGTTGTCTCTCCAACCAATCCTAGGCAAGGGGGTCACGGATCCATGGCTGCGGGCGTCGGGAGGTGAGTGAACCCGACGGCCCGCGGCCATGGACGCTACAACCTTGAGGTATCCAGTGAATGTAGGCTAGAGCAAAACTTATTTATTCAATTTCAAGGTCCAAATAAGGGAAAGAAAATATTAAAAAGTACTCATTTAATTGGATTAAAAAGGCGATATGTCAATCATACACCAGTCAAGGCTTATTTCCTCCAAGCAAAGTTAAAGCTTACTCTACAAGAGCAGGCTCTGTCACTTGGGCTGAGAGGGCTAACGTAACCATCAAGCAGCTCTGTAGAGCAGTAACCTGGTCTACCCCTCACACTTTCTCCAAACACTACCGTTTGGACATTTTTTCAACTAAAGATCTCTCATTTGGGAGAAAAGTACTTCAAGCAGTGTTCCCTCCCTAAAGGTGATCATTTAGTATTCTCCTGTGGTGCTGTCATGGAGGATGACTGGAGAAAATATAATTAGTTCTTACTGGTAATTCAGTTTCTAGGAATCCTCTATGACAGCACCCTTATCTCCCTCCCTATGGTGTCTTGCGATGCTAATAGTTATTTGTAAAACGCTGATAGTTAGGATGGGGAGGGGTTTTTAACATCTGTGTTTCCTGTCCCTATAAGGGCGTGGAGTCAACCTCCTGTGGTGCTGTCATGGAGGATTCCTAGAAACCGAATTACTGATAAGAACTAATTCTATTATCTATATATAGGCGTCACCTGCCAGTGTAAGCCTGCTTGTGATGATGAGATGACTGCTGAGAAGTGATCTCTACAGAGCAGGAAGGATCAGTGTGATGTAAATGGTGGATCCTGTGTTATCTATATATAGGTTTTACCTGTCAGTGTAATCCTGCCTGTGATGATATTGAGATGACTGCTGAGAAGTGATCTCTACGGAACAGGAAAGATCAGTCTATTATGAGACTCAGTGGTCAGAGGGAATAATGCAAGATTTTAGAATTATTTTTAAATATAGAAAATAACAGAAAATAAAAAAATCCTAAAAAATACACTACCGTTCAAAAGTTTGGGGTCACCCAGACAATTTTGTGTCTTCCATGAAAACTCACACTTATATTTATCAAATGAGTTGCAAAATGACTAGAAAATATAGTCAACACATTGACAAGGTTAGAAATAATGATTTGTATTTCAAATAATAATTTTCTCCTTCAAACTTTGCTTTCGTCAAAGAATGCTCCATTTGCAGCAATTACAGCTTTGCAGACCTTTGGCACTCTAGCTGTTAATTTTCTGAGGTAATCGGCAGAAATTTCACCCACTGCTTCCAGAAGCCCCTCCCACAAGTTGGATTGGCTTGATGGGCACTTCTTGCGTACCATACGGTCAAGCTGCTCCCACAACAGCTCTATGGGGTTGAGATCTAGTGACTGCGCTGGCCACTCCATTACAGATAGAATACCAGCTGCCTGCTTCTTCCCTAAATAGTTCTTGCATAATTTGGAGGTGTGCTTTGGGTCATTGTCCTGTTGTAGGATGAAATTGGCTCCAATCAAGCGCTGTCCACAGGGTATGGCATGGCGTTGCAAAATGGAGTGATAGCCTTCCTTATTCAAAATCCGTTTTACCTTGTACAAATCTCCCACTTTACCAGCACCAAAGCAACCCCAGACCATCACATTACCTCCACCATGCTTGACAGATGGCGTCAGGCACTCTTCCAGCATCTTTTCAGTTGTTCTGCGTCTCACAAATGTTCTTCTGTGTGATCCAAACACCTCAAACTTCGATTTGTCTGTCCATAACACTTTTTTCCAATCTTCCTCTGTCCAATGTCTGTGTGCTTTTGCCCATATTAATCTTTTCCTTTTATTAGCCAGTCTCAGATATGGCTTTTTCTTTGCCACTCTGCCCTGAAGGCCAGCATCCCGGAGTCGCCTCTTCACTGTAGACATTGACATGGTGTTTTGCGGGTACTATTTAATGAAGCTGCCAGTTGAGGACCTGTGAGGCGTCTATTTCTATAACTAGTGACTCTAATGTACTTGTCTTGTTGCTCAGTTGTGCAGCGGGGCCTCCCACTTCTATTTCTACTCTGGTTAGAGCCTGTTTGTGCTGTCCTCTGAAGGGAGCAGTACACACCGTTGTAGGAAATCTTCAGTTTCTTGGCAATTTCCCGCATGGAATAGCCTTCATTTCTAAGAACAAGAATAGACTGTTGAGTTTCACATGAAAGCTCTATTTTTCTGGCCATTTGGAGAGTTTAATCGAACCCACAAATGTAATGCTCCAGATTCTCAACTAGCTCAAAGGAAGGTCAGTTTTATAGCTCCTCTAAACAGCAAAACTGTTTACAGTGGTGCTAACATAATTGCACAAGGGTTTTCAAGTGTTTTCTAATCATCCATTAGCCTTCTAACACAGTTAGCAAACACAATGTACCATTAGACAACTGGAGTGATGGTTGCTGGAAATGGGCCTCTATACACCTATGTAGATATTGCATTAAAAACCAGACGTTTGCAGCTAGAATAGTCATTTAGCACTTTAACAATGTATAAAGTGTATTTCTGACTAATTTAATGTTATCTTCATTGAAAAAAAACTGTGCTTTTCTTTCAAAAATAAGGAAATTTCTAAGTGACCCTAAACTTTTGAACGGTAGTGTATGTTTAATATAAAAACTTGATTTGAACAATAGGTAATTTTAAAAATAGGTAAGTGGTTACACTGAGTTTTCTCAGATCCCAGATATTAGTGCAGCTATTAATTGCAGCTGGTGCCCCCTACAATCTGATGCTAAGCCTAGTGCATGACCGGATTCATAGAACACCTTGTAGAGAACTTCTATGTGCAGTCACAGCTCCCTCAGGTCCTGCACTATGTATAATACATTGTCTGAAGTGTTACTGTAATGTAGAACTAAGGAGGTACCTCACATTAACAGACCTCCCGATTCACTTTCTAATTTCATTATTACTTACCTGTGGTAACACCTCCTGGAATTTCCTCCTCCACTTCACTCTTACACGGTTGATCGCTCCTCACCCGCTCTACTTCTGTTTCATCCACCGCTCTAATATTAGTCAGATTCTTCCCCCTGATTTCACATATCTAACAATTCAGTACAATAAGGCAGAGAGTGCGAAGAATCTAACAGATCAACATAACAAATGTATCTATGACCACATGTATGACCGCAAGACCAAAAAGATTTACACAACCCTATATAGATCTGGTATAGGGCTCTGCTTCATCTACCTGATGATTCTGTGGGACATTGTGATTTTCCTCTGGACAGTCCTGGGAATAGAGGACTGGGACATCTCTCTGGTGGATTTCTCCTACTGGATGCATCTGTAGGAAACACACAGTGACTGAGTACATGAATACTGTATATCGGTCTATATAGCAGACACTTCTCTCAACACTTTTATGTTTACTGATCAGAGACGAAATTACAATGTTGAGGTCCTCACTACCTGTGCCGAAGTCTCTGCGTCTTGTAAGCCACAGGCCTAAAGTAGACTGTGGCCTACCAGAGCGAATAGCGGGGCGCCAATGGCTCCCTGCTCCGCCATAGTATTTAACTGTATCTGTGTTCTGTGGTCACGGATACAAATGAAAGTGGCAGGACACAGGGCGCCCCAATTTTGAGAGTTCCCTGCAAACCAAAAATTGTCAACGCATCACCTGATTATCAGCCTCTTAATGGCTGTGTAGACCTATGAAGGCAATATTTTTATTACACTTTTTATTTAATTAATACATATATTGGCTTTAGGTGTTTAAATAAACATTTTTGTTTTACACTGACTTTTATTAAAAGCTTTTATTTTTGTTTTTACGATACAGCTGTTATGTCTCCTCTATACACAGAAGCTGGATAATCACTATCAGTCAAATCCGTAAGTGAAGTGAACTGATGACTCGGCTGAGAGCGGGTCCTGTGTTTCTGACACACAGGATCACAATAATATCGATCACATCTAAGGTGATGAAAATGGAGACACAGGACCCGCTCTCTGCCAAGTCGTCAGTTCACTCCACTTACGGATTCAGCTGATAGTGAATGATCCAGCTTCTGTGTATAGAGGAAACATAACAGCTGTATTATAAAAATGAAAAAAAATGTTAAAGTCAAGTGAAAAAGACAAAATCAAATATTAATTGAAAAAAATAACAATTTGCCTACAGAAGATGTACATAGCATGGAAATAAGCTTTTACTTATCCAAGTCATTCTGAGATTGTTTTTAGGAACACATTGTACTTTATATTAGTGGTAAATTTTGCTCCATACATTCTGTGTTACATACTTAATAAGAATGAAAAAACATACCTATAATCCTACCATGTTGATCCAGAGGAAGACACAACCCCCATGAGGTAGATGACAATTGTCTCATTAGGGGAAAAACTCCTCCCCGACTCCAAATCTGGAAATCTCAATAAATCCCTGGATCACCATCCCATCTCTAGAATCTAGTACCCATAAGTAGTAATATTAAAGAGTACCTCCGGTTATACTAACGTTATATAGAAAACGAATATAGAGCAGGAGTGTGCCAATAATCATCTTTCTACATGACTTTTATTACCATGTTTACTTCTAACTACCGCACGGACTGCCATAGTCCACACTGCCAGCTGCTCATAACTCTGTATTAGGAGACAGAGTGTGCTGCTCATCTCCATAGCTCCTGTATCCAGAACGGCTGCCAGTGCTATACAATGTAATGTGACCTCTAATGCAGAGTTATGAGCAGCCGGCAGCACAAAACGTAGGGATTTATCGTGATGTGAATGGAGACGAAATTGTGTAGCTCCTACATTACATGTCATTGTACACTCGTGTATATGTGCTGCACGTGACGCTATTAAGACAGCAATATGGCTGTCAGTCCAGCCTGTGCCCACAGTAATGCCAAACATTTTATTTAATTTTTTGCCTTTGGGGTGTAATTATATTATATGTCAGGACTTACCGTACTTTTCGGACTATAAGACACAGTTGTTAGCAAGAATAAATCTTGATAAATAGTTCCTGCGTCTTATAGTCCGCAGTTAAGGGACCCAGCATCGCTGGGCCACCTGACTGTTTCATTACTTAACCCCTTCCTGACCCATGACGTGCCGGCACATCATGGACGGGGGGGGGGGGGGGTAAGGTATGGAGCGGGCTCACATACACTGCAAGTGTCAGCTGTGTTTTACAGCGGACACGCTACTCTAAAGGCCAGTAACAGCAATTTCACTGTTCCTGATCGTTTAAAACTGTTGTGCCATAGAACACATGTATCCCCTATCCATGGATACATGTCTGACCCCCAGGAATAAGGAGAATGGCTACCGAAAGTCACCAAGAGCGCTGCATGAGAAGCTTTGACTTCCACGTTTTGTGTCCGGCAGCTCCATAGAGATGAATGGGATTTTTTTGCGCATGCGCCAGCGGCTCTCCATTGATCTCTATGGAGCTGCGTAACAAATAATCTGGACCCAGAACCCGGAAGTTCAGCCTTCACATGTAGCGCTCTGGGTGACTTTCGGTCCTTTGTTCTCCTTATCGCTGGGGGGTCCCAGCGGTCGGACCCCTAGCAATCCCACATGTAGCCCCTGTCCTGTGGATAGGGGATACATGTGTTTCATGGCAAACCCCTTTAACTAGTTAAATGCCGCAGTCAATATCGACTTCAGCATTTATAGGGGTTTTTCTATGAAGGACATTTATGACATATCCACAGGAAATGTCATAAATGTCAGACAGATGCGGGTCCGACCTCTGGGATCCGTACCTATCTCTAGAACGGGGTCCCCTAAACCCCGTTCTATCTTTCTGTGCTCTCACGGGCACTTGATTACATGTGGATTTACGGAAACAGCGTAGCTCGCATGTTACGCTGCTTCCGTAGCTGCCATTCACTGCTATGGGAGTTAGGGAAACAGCGTAGCTCAGCGAGTTACGCTGTTTAAGTAACTCCACATGCAACAAAGTGGCCACTGGTGCAAGTCCCCTAGGGGAACTAAAAAAATGTGTAAAAAAAAAATGTTAGATAAATCATCAGAAGTGTAAAAACAAAAAATATATTAAAAGTTAAAAAAAACAACAAAACCATTTCCCATTTTTCCCCAAGCACAATATAAAAAATAAAATTATTTGCTATCACTGCGTCCGTAAAAGTCCGATCTATTACAATATACCATTATTTAACTCGCAAGGTGAGTTAAAAAATGTAAAACATCAAATTAGTTTTTTGGTCACCTTAGCACTTAAACAAGGATATAAAAGAAGTGATCAAAAAAATCGTATGTACAAAAAATGGTGCCAATAAAACTATAGCTAATCCCGCAAAAAAAAAGCCCTGACACTACTCAATGGATTAAAAAAAATTATAAAAACGTTATGGCTCTCAGAATGTGGTGAAACAGAATAAATTATGGTGTGTCTTATAGTCTGAAAAATACGGTATATTAAAATACATGTTCATATTAAATAAAAATGCCAAACATATATATATATATATATATATATATATATATATATATATATATATATATATATATATGTGTGTGTCTCTTCTTACCTTGTCACGTGCGCGGCTGGTAGTTCTCCATCATGACCTCCTCATACAGATCCTTGTGTACTTCTAGATACGCCCACTCCTCCATGGAGAAATAGACAGTGACATCCTAAAACCTTATAGGAACCTGACACAAACAATGATACAGTCATCACCCAGGCACCTCCAGTGCTGTTACTGTAGAATTTCCCAGCAGTGTCACCACTCCAGTCAGCAGCTCAGTCATCTTGTAGATCAGTTCTAAGATCTTCTTCTTGTTCTTCTCATGTATCCGGGCTGTGTATGGAGATAGACACTTAGGGAACTGAACACACTATTCCCCCTCAATAGAAAGAGGGAGGTTGTGACCCCGCTGTATAGAGCTCTAGTGACCCCCCACATCTGTAATACTGGAAACCTCACCTACAAAAAGACACTGAGAAAATCGAATGTGGCCAAAACTAAAAAGGAAATAATATTGGGGCGACTAGATGGACCATGTGTTCTCCTCCTGTCATCATCTTCTATGTTTCTATATACAGTGAAGGAAATAAGTATTTGATCCCTTGCTGATTTTGTAAGTTTGCCCACTGTCAAAGTCATGAACAGCCTAGAATTTTTAGGCTAGGTTAATTTTACCAGTGAGAGATAGATTATATTTAAAAAAAAATACTCAAAATTATATATACTTATTTGCATTGTGCACAGTGAAATAAGTATTTGATCCCCTACCAACCATTAAGAGTTCAGCCTCCTCCAGACCAGTTACACGCTCCAAATCAACTTGGTGCCTGCATTAAAGACAGCTGTCTTACATGGTCACCTGTATAAAAGACTCCTGTCCACAGACTCAATGAATCAGTCTGACTCTAATCTCTACAACATGGGCAAGACCAAAGAGCTTTCTAAGGATGTCAGGGACAAGATCATAGACCTGCACAAGGCTGGAATTGGCTACAAAACCATAAGTAAGACGCTGGGTGAGAAAAAGCCCTGACACCACTCAATGGATTAAAAAAAATCATAAAAACGTTATGGCTCTCAGAATGTGGTGAAACAGAATAAATTATGGTGTGTCTTATAGTCTGAAAAATACGGTATATTAAAATACATGTGTTATATTAAAAGACAACTGTTGGTGCAATAGTAAGAAAATGGAAGACATACAAAATGACTGTCAATCGACATCAATCTGGGGCTCCATGCAAAATCTCACCTCGTGGGGTATCCTTGATCCTGAGGAAGGTGAGAGCTCAGCCGAAAACTACACGGGGGGAACTTGTTAAAGATCTCAAGGCAGCTGGGACCACAGTCACCAAGAAAACCATTGGTAACACATTACGCCGTAATGGATTAAAATCCTGCAGTGCCCGCAAGGTCCCCCTGCTCAAGAAGGCACATGTACAGGCCCGTCTGAAGTTTGTAAATGAACATCTGGATGATTCTGAGAGTGATTGGGAGAAGGTACTGTGGTCAGATGAGACTAAAATTGAGCTCTTTGGCAGTAACTCAACTCGCCGTGTTTGGAGGAAGAGAAATGCTGCCTATGACCCAAAGAACACCGTCCCCACTGTCAAGCATGGAGGTGGAAACATTATGTTTTGGGGGTGTTTCTCTGCTAAGGGCACAGGACTACTTCACCGCATCAATGGGAGAATGGATGGAGCCATGTACCGTCAAATCCTGAGTGACAACCTCCTTCCCTCCACCAGGACATTAAAAATGGCTCGTGGTTGGGACTTCCAGCACGACAATGACCCGAAACATACAGCCAAGTCAACAAAGGAGTGGCTCAAAAAGAAGCACATTAAGGTCATGGAGTGGCCTAGCCAGTCTCCAGACCTTAATCCCATAGAAAACTTATGGAGGGAGCTGAAGATCCGAGTTGCCAAGCGACAGCCTCGAAATCTTAATGATTTACAGATGATCTGCAAAGAGGAGTGGGCCAAAATTCCATCTAACATGTGTGCAAACCTCATCATCAACTACAAAAAACGTCTGACTGCTGTGCTTGCCAACAAGGGTTTTGCCACCAAGTATTAAGTCTTGTATGCCAAAGGGATCAAATACTTATTTCTCTGTGCACAATGCAAATAAATATATATCATTTTGACTATGTGACTTTCTGTTTTTTTTTTAAATATAATCTATCTCTCACTGGTAAAATTAACCTAGCCTAAAAATTCTAGACTGTTCATGTCTTTGACAGTGGGCAAACTTACAAAATCAGCAAGGGATCAAATACTTATTTCCTTCACTGTAGATGTCATCCTGATCCTCCTGGTTCCTCCTATTTGTCATTCTCATTGCTCTACATTACTATTGCTGCATTGGTGACATGACACATAACTAACCATATTGATGGCTGATCTTCAGCTTTTCTGCTGTTGGCTTCTTGACGTCACTTTGAAGGTCTGGACGCTCTTATACAGAACACTGGATTCTTCCTATTATGTATTGTCCATTCCCTACGTGTGACTTGTTCTTTAATGTATATGATCTCCAAGGTGAAGTTTAAAGGGAATGTGTCGCTAGAATTTTATTTTTATTTTTTTCAGTAAAACAATTATTATTTGAGTTATTTGAGTGATTACACATTGTTTTAATTTTTTCACAAGTCAGGAAATATTTTAAATCCGATTCTAATTTATAACATTTCCATGTGCTGGGCACTAGAGGGAGCAGTTCCCAAAATTGCAGAATGGTCACTGTGGTAGAGCAACCTCATTGATTTATGCTGCAAATTTGGGGTGGACACACTCTCCTCTAGTGTCCTCACACAATCCCCCCTCCCTTCTTCTGGCAAGTGCTAGGAGGAGGGGTTTGAGTCTTCAAACCTCCTACACTGTGTGCCACCATTTTCTGAGCGACTGCACAGTGTAGAAGGATTAGATACAGGGCTCAGCAGACAGTATAACACGAACATACACAAACATAATACACACATCACATAGATAAACATAAATTACCTGCTGTGGCGGAACGGGTGACAGTTACAGGCATTGTACCCAAATACAGGTTAAGCCTGCCGCAAACCGTCGCACTCCCGCCATCCGAGTGCCATAGCTTAGATGGCGCCCGGTGCTAGATGGGGATATGTCCCCTCAAACTGCATTACGTTATGTTTGATAACCAGTTGATTTGTATTGTATTGTATTCAGTGCTGCTTCACTGTCCTCCCCCTCTAGGGTTAATCTTACACTGAAGGAGAATGAGTCACAGGCTGAGAGAGGGAAATTGTCTAATGTAAATAAGAAAAAGGGAGGGGGAGTGAGGGATATAGTGGTGCTGGATGAGTTCTCAGTTATTTGCTGCCCAGGAGAGGATGAGATAGCAGTGTGAGCTGCAGGCAGGGGCTGTCTACCTCAGAGATGGTACCTGACATAGGGACAGTAATAGAGGACAAGTGCTGGAGTCCCATCTAACTAAGGAGGATCTGGAGATACCCCAAAGGATGAAAGGTACAGTGGAGAGACCCCATAGTAAGGTAGCCTGTCCCATCCAGCCCAGAGGGGAGAAGCAGCGATGTATTGGTTCTGTGTGTGTCTGTCCCTGTTAATAAACGCGCCGCTGTGGCTTGTCCCCTGTTAATCTGTGTCGCCTGAATCTATCGCCCACATTCTCTTGGCGTAAACAGACCCCCACTGACCCGGTTTCGCCACATTTGGTGGCAGCGGTGGGATAGATTCAGCCCGTTCTAGGGGAAGCGGCAGAGGATAGGTACCCTGGTACCATCCGGCGCTTCGCGGCCAGACCTCAAGGGCGGACTGCCACACGTGCTGCAGTACAGGGGGACCACAGGCACCTAAATCCCCAGTCATGGAGCCTGACTCTATGGATCCTCCCGGCGGAGCAGAGGCTGTCCCCTATGGCAGCTACCTCCGAATTACACTCCAAGAGCTGTGCCGGTTCCGGTGCATTGCCTTCTCGTCCCGCGACATCAAGGATCGGCTGATTGAGAAGCTCCAAGCCTGGGACCTGGCGAACCCGGCCGAGATGGGAGAGATGGCCGAGGGTGACGTTGACTACTGCCCCGAAGAACCGGCCAGTCGCCAGGGAACCGGCCGTAGTGCCATCTCGGACGCCCAGGCCCTGCGGATGGGGGATCTGCTGACCGCTCTGGGGCCTAAAAGCTCCGAGGCCGAGCGCCTGATCATCGTTGGGGCCGTGGCCCGTGCAGTGGCACCCCCAGAACCAACAACCCCAATCCCTGCCGGGCCCAGAAGACCCCAACTACGATACAACGATTTCCCCAAGTTGGATCCTTCGTCCATGGATATCGATGCGCACCTAACCATGCTGGAGACACAGCTACAGGTGCATGACATCCCCACCACCGAATGGGCTCGCTACGTGGGGCCCAGCCTGCAAGGGAGGGCCCTTGAAGTCTACCGGAGCCTAGGTCCAGAGGACGGACGGGACTACGGTTGCCTCCGGGACGCCCTGCTGAAGAGGTATGCGGTCACCCAAGAGACTTACAGAGAGCGGTTCCGTAATTTGACGCTCGCCGGCCAGGGTACCCATGTGGAACTGGCAGCCCAGCTCCGCTTAAGCTGCTCCAGGTGGGCCGAGGGGAAGAAGGCCTTCAGTCGGGAGGCCCTGGAGGACCTCGTCATTTTGGAGCAACTCCTCTCCAGGATGGAGGTCCCTGTTCGTGCCTGGGTCACGGACCGCCACCCCAGCACCCCTGAAGATGCCGCCACCCTGGCCGACGAGTTCTTGGCCCACCAACCCCAGTGGAGAAGCCTTCCGCGCCAGGACCAACGCCGAGAGCTCCGAGCCCCTACCAAAATAGCGGAACCACCCCGGCCAACTTTGATGAGACCCCAGCCGCAGCCTACGGCTGCCCCGATCCCTCCAAGGGTCCGTGGCCCTACGGACTCCCGTCAGTGTTATGGGTGCCACCAGCCGGGGCACATCCGACGGGACTGCCCCCTGGCCCAATCAACGGTGCCCTTTCCCAGACCAACCCCATCCCGGGTCGCCTTTTGCTAGGAGGCGGGCGACCCTGATGAGTGTGACCACCTCCTAGATGCACCAGAGGTGGAGGAGGTGGTCTACCACGTAGAGCTTGCGAGCCTCGTGATGAACCAGGTCCCTGCCAACATGCAGGGCCACCGACAGCCCGTGGTGCTGGGACACCGCACCGTCCAAGGACTCCGTGACTCGGGGGCATCCCTCACCCTGGTAAGAGCGGACCTGGTTCCCCAGGCTAAGGTTCTTCCCCAGCGATTAGCCCGGATTGCCCTGGCGGACGGACAGCAGCGGTCCATTCCCCGCGCCAGAGTCTACCTGGACTGGGGCCCCGGAAAAGGGGAGGTCGAAGTCGAGCTCATGCTGGATCTCCCCGCCGATGTCTTATTGGGGAACGACCTTGGGAATGGTCTCACAAGTCAGTTCACGGGGGCCGTGGGCCGCAGCCAAGCCCGGGAGAACCTTTACCGGCCTCCACCACCGACCCGTGTAACCACCGAGGCTCCTCTCCCGGAAGCCCCGCCCCCAGAACCGCCGGTGGTAAGTACCCAAGCCCCTGACGCCTCACAACTGACCGACCCGACGAACCCCCCGACAGACCTGGGGGAGGTGGATAGGGTCGCTTTTAGGGAGGCCCAGCATACGGATCCTTCCCTGTCCTCTGCCCGTAGCCTGGCCGATCGACCACCCAGTGGAGGGGCCCAGGCAGGGTTCCAGTGGGACAACGGGCTGTTGTACCGGGTCGAAGCCCCGACCAAGCCCGAGTCGCCCTGGACCGCCTCCAAACAGCTGCTTGTTCCCCAAGCCTACCGTGCACGACTGTTAGCCCTGGCCCACGATATACCCGCGGCAGGTCACACTGGGACCAGGTCCACCAGGGCCCGGCTCTCGAAGGCTTTCTTTTGGCCAGGGCTGACTGAGGACTTGCGGCGGTACCGAGCTTCGTGCCCTGTCTGCCAACGGGTGGCGGGGGCCCCGCGCAAGGTGCCGCTCAAGCAGCTGCCCCTCATCCGAGAGCCCTTCCAGCGGGTGGCCATAGATCTGGTTGGCCCCATTAATCCCCCCAGCCGAGGGGGAAAGCGTTACATCCTAACCCTGGTAGACTTCGCTACCAGATACCTGGACGCAGTGGCTCTGTCCTCCATAGATGCCGAGCACGTCGCCCAGGGACTCATGGACATCTTCAGCCGGGTGGGGTTCCCGCGTGAGGTACTCACAGACCAGGGATCTCAATTCCAGGGAGAACTCATGCAGGACTTCTGGAATTGGCACGCCTACCACCCCCAAACGAACGAACTGTGTGAAAGGTTCAACGGTACCCTCAAGCAGTTGCTACTCCGATACTTCCACTCGGAGGGGAGAGACTGGGACCGCTCCTTGCAGCAGAGGTGCCGCAGGTGCCGCAGGAGTCTACCGGGCACTCCCCATTTGAGTTGCTGTTCGCGAGGCGGGTCCGGGGACCCTTGGACTCAGTCCGGGAAGGGAAGTTTGCAAGCCCGGAGATCCCGGTAGTAGACTATGAGAGCCAAATGCGGGAGCGCCTAGCACGGCTGATGGATTTGGCCCATCAGCGATTGGAAGTAGCTCGAAGCCGTCAACGGGACGAGTACAACTGTAGCGCCCGACCCCGAGAGCTGGGGGTGGGGGAGAAGGTACTGGTCCTCGCGCCAGTACGAGGCAACAAGTTGCAGGCCAATTGGGCTGGACCGTACACTGTAGTGGGGCGACAGGGGACGACGAACTACCTAGTAGCCCACGACAAGGCAGAAAAGCGGGTACGGAACTACCACATAAACCGGCTCAAGGCCTATGTGGTAAGGGAGATAGGAGCGGTCGCGATATGCTGCCCGCCCATGGACAACCCTGACGTGGACCGCATCCCTGACCTACTGGCAGAGGCCCGACGCCAGACAGGGCTGGCAGATGTGCAGCTTGAAGTCCAGCTATCGTGCTTGCAGAGTAGGGAGATTGGGGAGGTGTTAGCAGCCCAGGAGGCCCTGTTCACCGCGTCCCCCGGACGTACCTCCCTAGTCGCTCACGAGGTCGACACTGGAGGAGCCCGACCCCTGAGGCAGACCGCGTTCCGAGTGGCTCCCTCAGTGCTGACCGCGATGAGAAAAGAAGTAGAAGAAATGCTGGAGATGGGGGTCATTGTACCATCTCACAGTCCTTGGGCCGCCGGCGTTGTGTTGGTCCCCAAGAAGGACAAAACCACGAGGTTCTGTGTAGACTACCGGCGGCTGAACGAGGTAACCGTTACGGATGCCTATCCGATGCCCCGGATTGATGAGCTGCTCGATAGGCTGGGAGGGGCACGCTTCGTGTCCACTCTGGATCTCAGCAAGGGCTACTGGCAGATTCCTCTGACCAAGGAAGCCCAAGAGCGCTCGGCGTTCATCACCCCGTTCGGCCTGTTTGAATTTACGTGCATGCCGTTCGGGATGAAGAACGCCCCCGCGACCTTCCAGAGGGTGGTCGACCGGATCCTCGTGGGGTGTCAGGAGTTTGCCCAGGCCTACCTGGACGATATCGCTATCTTTAGCGAGACTTGGGAGGAACACTTGGGGCACGTGGCGCAGATCCTGGAGCGCATCCGGTATGCCGGCCTTACCATCCGCCCCGACAAGTGCCAGATGGGGATGGCAGAAGTCACCTACCTGGGGCACCGAGTGGGCAGCGGACAGATCCGCCCCGAGCCGGCAAAGGTGGAGGCCATTCTCCATTGGCCCCGGCCGGCCAACCAGAAGCAGGTTAGGGCCTTTCTGGGAGTCACAGGGTACTACCAAAAATTCATCCCGCAGTATAGTACCCTGGCCAAGCCCTTGACCGACTTGACGTCCAAAAGGTTCAGTCGACTGATGCCCTGGTCAGACGTATTTTGCTACTGCGTGTGAACATACACTAATTGTCCATCGTTGGTGGATCAGGTCAGGAGAAGGAACGTTGTGGAGATGATGAGAAAACCGGAGGAACTGGAGGATCTAGTACTGCAGAAGTATTAATGAAGAAAGGAGAAGATGGAAATCATACAGGGGACAACATCATGTGTGACATACGGAACCTCACTTATTGAGCGAAACATCTTCTCAGAGCCGTCACCACATGGATTAAAGGGGTATTCCCAACATGGACATTTCTCCCCAGGATATGCCAGAAATGTCTGATAGATGCTGCTTTCACGTCTGCGTGGCCATGTTAGGCAGTTTCCTTAACTATAGAAGTGAACGGAGAGACACAATCTGCTCAAGTCCCCCTTCTATAGAATACGCTGCCAACAAATCAGACTGGTGTTCAATGTGACAGATGCCCTTTATAAATTAATACACCCCTAAAATAAGTTTTTACAGATATTTGAAGATACCTCAGAGATCCTGGATCTTCAGAGATATCCAAAATTCTTATTTATTACAGTATTCCGCTATTCCTTGTAGATTGCTTTACCGAATAGTAATTGTACTTCACTGTACCCTGTGACTAACACCTCGTTCACATCTGCAAGTCAAACACCAACCACACTTCATGTAAGGTCCTGGCAGTCCACTGTGTGCACAGAAGGTCCTGGCTGTCCAGTGTGTATGTACAGAAGGTCCTGGCAGTCTAGTGTGCATGTACGGAAGGTCCTGGCAGTCCATTTTGTATGCATGGAAGGTTCTGGCAGTGAAGTGTGAGGAAGCAGAATGTATTGTGCTGTGTGTGCAGGATTCCTGCATTATCTTATCATTTAGCCAAAATAAAGCTCTTTTTATATTTTTCTAAATGTGGATGTGCTGAGGATTTTCTTTCAAAAACTCTGCTGCCATGTTTTTAAACATTTACTATCGCCCACTCCCACACCACCTCCTCATCATCCCACCCTCTCTATGCTAGTGTCCCTCAAGGATCTCAGTGTCCTGGGACCCTTACTCTTCCCCATCTACACCTTTAGTCAAATTTACCTCTCTAGTCTTGAGGTTATCTCCCTGCTATCTAGAGTGTATAACAGTTATCTACTCCTTCACCTCCCGCTTTCTTAAGATCAACATAGAGAAAACTGAATCATCTTTACCCCATTTCATTGAACTCCCTTACCAGAACTATCAATCAGTTAATGGCTCTGCACTTTTCCCCGCGTCACAGGTCCGCTGCATTGGAATAACCCTTCATTTCAAACGGGACAGCCAAGCGCTTATCTGTGAGTACATATGGGTATATGTAATCTGTGAGGGGTATATCACGGTATATGTAAGATGTGATGAGTACATCAGGATATATGTAAGCTGTTAGCAATACATCAGGATATATGTAAGCTGTAAGGAGTATATCAGGGTATATGTAATATGTGAGGAGTACATCAGGGTATATGCTGTGTATAGCTGTGAAGAGTACATGAGTATATATGTCAGCTGTGTGGAGTACATATGGGTATATGTAATCTGAAGAGTACATCAGGGTATATGTAAGAAGTGTCTATTGAGGGATCCGTGAAAACGGATGAAAATACGACATGTCCTATTTTTTCACGGGCCCTTCACACGGACGAGATATACACTCATCTGAATCAGGCCTTATGGGAATAAACAAGCTAGAAACAGGATGAAACTGATGTGGTTAAATTAAACAGTAAGGGGGCAATAAATAATTCAAACTACTAAATCAAGACAGTAGTGACGAGGCATAAATATTTATAAAGAAAAAGTTCTGTAAAAGACAAATAAAGGCAGAAACGATTGAAATAGAGACCCTTTGTCAAAGAAAGTAGATATTACCCAAAAATATTTTTCAAATACAAAAATAAGAAACTGAAAGTGTTGGCCCTCTCAAAAATAATCTGGGTATATCGGTGGAGGAGGATGAGGAAAAGTCCAATCTTTAAAATGTTTTCTTCTCTACTGTATTTACACAGTAAATCCAATGTCGGACAACATGATTAGGGATAAAGTAAATTCTCCATTAAATGTCACCTGCTTAACCCAGCAAGAAGTGCAGCACCGCCATAAAAACACTAAAATAGACAAATGACCGGGTCCGGATGGTATACACCAGGAGTTCTGCAGGAATTAAGTACCGTAATAGACAGACCCTTATTTCTCATGTATATGGATTTTTATCATGATTGGGTCTGTTCCACAGGACTGCCGCATAGCAAATGTGGGGCCAATATTCAAAAAGGGGTCAAAAAGTGTGCCCGGAAACTATAGACCTGTAAGTTTAACTTCCATTGTGGGTTAAATATTTGAGGGTTTTCTAAAAGATGCTGTTGTCCAGTATCTCAATGTAAATAAATTGTTAAAGCAGGACCAGCATGAGTTTATGAGGGATGGGTCCTGTCAAACCAATCGGATTAGTGTCTATGAGGAGTTAAGTTCTAGACTGAACCGGGGTAAGGCTGTGGATGAGGTGTATCTAGACTTTTCAAAGTCGTTTGACATTGTGCTGCATAAAAGGTTGTTATATGAAATTTTAATCCTGGGACTGTTGGTAAACATGTGTAATTGGGTTAACAACTGGCACAGTGATAGAAAACAGAGGGTGGATATTAATGGTACATCCTCAGTATTGGACCCACTTCTTTTTAATATGATTATTAATGACCTTGTAGAGGGTTTACAGAGTATAATTTCAGTATTTGCAGATGATGCTAAGCTCTGTAAAGGAGTATAATGTAGAACTACAAAAGGATTTGGGGAAGCTGGAGGTCTGGAAAGAGAAATGGCAAATTAAGTTTAATGTTGATAAATGTAAGGTTATGCACTTGGCCCGAGGAAACAAATTTTACAATTATGCTTTAAATGGTAAAACACTTGGTAAAACTGCTACTGGAAAAAATATGGTGATATTGGTGAACAGCAGATTTACCTTTAGCAACCAGTGCCAGGCAGCTGCTGCCAAGGCAAATAAAATCATGGGATGCATCAAAAGATGCCAAGATGCTCATGATACGAACATCGTTTTGCCTCTATACAAATCACTATTCATACCACTCGTGGAATATTGTGTACAATTTTAGGCACCTGTGTATAAAGACATGGCAGAACTAGAACGGGTGCAAAGAAGGGCGACCAAGGTATTTAGGGGAATGGGCGGATTACAGTACATAGAGGCGATCTAATTACAATGTACAGATATATAATTGGACAGTACAGAGATCTTTCTATATTTCAATGTTTTTATTGAATTTTTAATAAACATAACAGGGGAAGAGGGGAAGGTAGGTACATAAAGCTTATAACAAAATAAAAAAAAAAAGAGGAATTACACAATAAGAGTGTTGCATAAGAAATTACATCTCAAATTCGGCCTTTTTATAAATATGAATGACATAATTTATAAGGCATAAAGTTAGGTCATTTTCCAGGTTACCTATTCATAAAAAGGAAAACGTTAAACAGACCTAAATAAGGGGGAAAGGGGATGTGGGAAGGGATGTTATTGTGTGGTTATACTTCCACAGATTTATTCTGTGGGGAGATCAAAGATAATTAGGGCAGTTGAAAAGAACAACAAGAGTGAACAATCTTTCTCTTGATTTGTCGATGAACATCTTACCTGTCTATATGTTCCCAAGTCGATCATGGCTCACAAGACCCTCAACACCTTTTCGGCATCTCTCGACACCATCCCCACGTCATTGACATGTTCTCTTATCAAAGATTCGTTTAAATTTCTATTGTCTATTTCGACCCTCCTCAAATCAATTGTGGTGTGTCCAGTAGCAGTAAAATGGTAAGACTTAGACAATTGGTGTATCTCCCGACAAGAGCCTCTGCTGATACCATATTGTTTGTTCGAAACATTGTCTAATCAAACGTTGTGTGTCAAAAGTCAATAAAGCTCTCCCAGGTTTAGAAAAAACTGTTTTACCGGACTCTCATTTTTTGCCGTGGCCTCCATCCAATCCATTTATCAGAAAATAAAATTTTTCCAAATACAAGTTAAATGGCGGGGATGTCGGGTGTGCCCATGTGTGCAAGTCAGTTTTCAGGCCTGCCACTGAAGCCATAAAAATTAACTTCCTGCTCCCCAAAGTGCATGAGATATTTTCCACATTAATGAGGGCGAATATGGCCCAAATAGGGTTGAATGGGACGTAGTTGACCAAATGAGTGGTAATAAAAGTGTGTACTTTTGTCCAGCAGGACTGAATCCTTGGAAAACTTCAAAGACAATGATATATATCCGTTGAATCTTCTTGGCACCTAAAACACTTATCAGTGGGAAATACAGTTATTTTGATGCCCTGAACTGGAGATATATATGCCCTATGGTAGATCTGCAGTCATCTCAGTGTATCTACTTGAGGGAAGGTATCTGATGCTATTTTCAAGAGCAATGAGTAGGGTCTGTGTTGTGGTATGTCCCTCAACCATCTGATCAGAGCGACCTGAGATTCCTGATAATCCAAGGAACTATGTATAAATTTATAATATCTGGAGGTGTGGCCCTAACCACAGGAGATGGCTAAAATTGAATGAAAGGCTGGGTTCCATTCCAAGGGAGGGAGAAGTGAAAGTAAGAGCATGACATAACTACGTGCTTGTAGATAAACAAAAGATCTTTATAATGATATTTTTACATCTGGGTCTGTAACAAGGACATCACAGTCGGGGATTCTTTACTGTCAGAGCAGTGAGACTATGGTATTCTCTGCCTCAGGATGTTGTGGTGGTTGACTCTTTAAACAAGTTCTAAGGGGACCTGGATGCCTTTCTTGAAAAATATAATATTACAAGTTAGGGTATGTTCACACGGCTTATTTTCGGCCGTTTTTTGGGCCATAAACGGCCGGAAAATTGAAAGCAGAATGCCTCCAAACATCTGCCCATTGATTTCAATGGGAAAAACTGAGTTCTGTTCTGACGGGCCGCTTAAAAAAATGGCGAAAAAGTAGTGAAGGTTACTTCCTGGGACGTTTTTGTCATATAAAAAATGAGTGGCTTAAAAAAACGTCTGAAAATCAGAAGCTGTTTTCCCCAGAAAACAGCTCCGTATTTTCAGACGTTTTTAAGTATGCGAGTGAACATACCCTAATGAGCACTAGATTCTGGAAATGGGACGATGATCCAGGGATTTATTCTGATTGCCATATTTGGAGTCAGGGAGGAATTTTCCCCCCAAATGAGGCAACTGGCATCAACCTTCCTCTGGATCAACATGGTAGGATTACAGGTTAGAAGTGATAGACCCATGTCATTTTTTCAACCTTATCAACTATGTAACGTACAGAACATCAAAATGGCCACTACCCTGTGTGACTTCTCTTATGAGCACGAAGTTTGCCTTTAGTAGTAAAACATTTCCCACATTCTGAACATGAATATGGCTTCTCTCCTGTGTGACTTCTCTCATGTACAACAAGGTATGATTTGCGTGTAAAATATTTTCCACATTCTGAACATGAATACAGCTTCTCTCCTGTGTGAATTCTCCTATGCTTAGCAAGACTTGATTTATCTGTAAAACATTTTCCACATTCTGAACATGAATACGGCTTCTCTCCTGTATGACTTCTCTCATGTATAACAAGATGTGATTTATAGGTAAAACATTTCCTACATTCTGAACATGAATACGGCTTCTCTCCTGTGTGACTTCTCTCATGTCTAACAAGATGTGATTTTTCTGTAAAACATTTCCCACATTCTGAACATGAATACGGCTTCTCTCCTGTGTGAATTCTCTTATGTATTACAAGATTTGATTTATATGTAAAACGTTTCCCACATTCTGAACATGAATATGGCTTCTCTCCTGTGTGACTTCTCTCATGTATAACAAGGTATGATTTGCGTGTAAAACATTTCCCACATTCTGAACATGAATACGGTTTCTCTCCTGTGTGAATTCTCTCATGTACAACAAGATCTGATTTTTGTGTAAAACATTTTCCACATTCTGAACATGAATATGGCTTCTCTTCGGTGTCAATACTCTCATGTGTAACAAGATTTGATTTATCAGTAAAACATTTCCCACATTCTGTAAATAAATACGGCTTCTCTCCTGTGTGACTTCTCCTATGCTTGGCAAGACCTAATTTATCTTTAAAACATTTCCCACATTCTGAACATAAATATGGCTTCTCTCCTGTGTGATTTCTCTCATGTATAACAAGGTATGATTTGTGTGTATAACATTTCCCACATTCTGAACATGAATACAGCTTCTCTGTGTGAATTCTCCTATGCTTAGCAAGACTTGATTTCTCTGTAAAACATTTCCCACATTCTGAACATGAATACGGCTTCTCTCCTGTGTGAATTCTCTCATGTCTAACAAGATATGATTTGTATGAAAAGCATTTCCCACATTCTGGACATGAATACGGCTTCTCTCCTGTGTGTATTCTCTCATGTATAACAAGATCTGATTTTTGTGTAAAACATTTCCCACATTCTGAACATGAATAAGGCTTCTCCCCTGTGTGGATTCTATGATGATTCCTAAGTTTGGCTTTAGTAATAAAACATTTCCCACATTCTGAACATGAATATGGTTTCTCTCCTATGTGACTTCTCTCATGCTTAACAAGAATTGATTTATCTGTAAAACATTTCCCACATTCTGAACATGAATACAGCTTCTCCCCTGTGTGAATTCTTCTGTTCGTAAAAAGACCTGGTATTTTTATGAGCTGTTTACCACATTGAAACCTTTCACCCCCTTTCTGAGCTGTACTTGTGGTAACAATCTGTGATTGGTCAGGAGTAGGTTCCTCATGATTAGTGGAATTATATGATAGATCTCTTCTGTGATGTCCTGGATGTACATTAAGTGTAATGAGGTTTTCTCCTGAAGACTGCTGTATGATATCTTCATCTTCTACTTCAAAATTTATTGATACCATGAAGTTTCCCTCAGAATTCTTAGTGTGATTTTCTGTTAGGATTAAAAATTTATTTTGTGATTTTGTTTCAAAACACAAAATTTGAAAGATGTAGAACATTCATATTAATCTGGAAACACACTTGCAGTGTTTTGAGCCAAAGCCAGAAGTGCATCAAGCAGGAAGAAGTTTAAGCCATGACTTTTGAATCGACACCAGGCTTTAGCTCAAAAACCTGCTTCAAATATTATGTGCGTGAGGCCTTAAAAAGCTTTGTATAAACAGTTTAAAATATATTCATGATAAAAGTCCAATATTCTGGTTTACACCCAGTCCTCCACTTTTAATACATAAAGTTTAACTTGATAAAACATTTTATTGAAAAAGCAGAATCTTGTCTGATAATGAAGCCTGTCCATTTGGCAATTCAATACTAATTAAACAAACAACATCTTAACTTAAAGTTATTGACAATCTAATCTTGGCAATGGAAGTGAAAAATGAAAGGTGTAATTATGGTTTATTCGGTCATTTTAAAACAGAAAGATTAAAACAAAAGTCCCGGGACCACGCTTACGCGTTTCAGACCGCTAGGGTCCTTAGTCATAGCTTGGTGTTCCACTTGTGACTTCACATATTTATACCATATATCCTAGGTCAGGTGACATCCTGTGAGTAGGGTTTAACCCGTTAGTGACCGCCAATACGCCTTTTAACGGTGGCCACTAACGGGCTTTATTCTGATGCATATGCCTTTTTACGGCACTGCATCAGGATAAAGTAAACAGAGCAGGGAGCGTCAAATCTCCCTGCTCTCAGCTGCCAGAGGTAGCTGAGGGCTAGGAGCGTCCCTGCTCTGCCGTGTGAGATCGATATTAGTATCAATCTCACCCGTTTAACCCCTCCTATGCGGTGCACAATAGCGTCCACCGCATCTGAGTGGTTTTGGAGAGAGGGAAGGAGCTCCCTCTCTCTCCCACCGACACCCGGCGATATGATCGCCGAGTGTTTGTGTCTCTAATGGCAGCCGGGGGCCTAATAAAGGCCCCCAGGTCTGCCTGGAGTGAATGCCTGCTAGATCATGCCGGAGGCATGACCTAGCAGATGCCTGTCCGTTTTAAACGGACAGGCAGTAATACACTGCAATACAAAAGTGTTGCAGTGTATTACAATAGCGATCGGAGAATCGCATATTAAAGTCCCCTAGTGGGACTAGTAAAAAAGTAAAAAAAAAGTTTAATAAAGTTAATTAAAAAAAAATGTGAAAAAAAATGAAAAACCCAGCTTTTCCCCTTACAAAATGCTTTACTATTACAAAAATAAAGTAAAAAAGTTACACATATTTGGTATCGCCGCGTCCGTAACGACCCCGACTATAAATCTATTACATTATTCAACCCGCACGGTGAACGCCGTAAAAAATGTAATAAAAAACGATGGAAAAATTGCTGTTTTCTGTGAATCCTGACTTAAAAAAAATGTGATAAAAAGTGATCAAAAAGTCGCATCTACTCCAAAATGGTACCAATAAAAACTACAAGTCTTCCCGCAAAAAAAAAAACCCTCACACAACCGCATCGGCGAAAAAATAAAAACGTTACGGCTCTTCAAATATGGAGACACAAAAACAAGTAATTTTTAAAAAAAAGCGTTTTTACTGTGTAAAAGTAGTAAAACATACAAAATCTCTACAAATTTGGTATCGTTGCAATCGTAACAACCCGCTGAATAAAGTTATTGTGTTATTTATATCACACGGTAAACGGCGTAGATTTAAGACGCGAAAAAGAGTGGCGAAATTTCAGGTTTTTCTCTATTCCCCCCCAAAAAAAAGTTTATAAAAGTTAATCAATAAATAATATGTCCCCCAAAATGGTGCTATTAAAAAATACAACTTGTCCCGCAAAAAACAAGACCTTATACAGCTATGTAGACGCAAAAATAAAAAGGTTATAGCTCTTGGAATGAGACGATGGAAAAATGTCAAAAATGGCTTGGTCATTAAGGTCCAAAATAGGCTGGTCATTAAGGGGTTAAACATTAACCGTTTAATACATAGCTTGAGTTGTATTACGTAACATCGATATATATTAATTCTAGCGCATTATTATGAAGTAACACTGCGTAGTGCTGAAGATAGCCCTTAAGATAGGCCAGCATGCAGTTACTTGAAAGAACAAACAAGGTATATGTTAGCTTATATTAGGAAATGATTGCATCATTTTACGCTTATATATTATTTTATTATTTTAATTTTCCACTTATATATTATGTTGTCTTCCATCGTAAATACTACATTTTAAATGTAGTTATTTTTCCACTTAAGAATTAAAGAGGCTCTGTCACCAGATTATAAGTGCCCTATCTCCTACATAATCTGATCGGCGCTGTAATGTAGATAACAGAAGTGGTTTTTATTTTGAAAAACGATCATTTTTGAGCAAGTTATGAGTAATTTTAGATTTATGCTAATTAGTTTCTTAATGACCAACTGGGTGTTTTTACTTTTTACCAACTGGGCATTGCACAGATGAGTGTATGACGCCGACCAATCAGTGACCAATCAGCGTCATACACTTCTCAACCCAGCCCATTGTTACAGTGTGATTGTGCAGTGAAAGAAGCTGGGCTGGAACAATGAGAAGTGGATGACGCTGATTGGTCACTGATTGGTCAGCGTCATACACTCCTCTGTGCAACGCTCAGTTGGTAAAAAGTAAAAACACACCCAGTTGGTCATTCAGAAACTAATTAGCATAAATCTAAAATTGCTCATAACTTGCTAAAAAATTATCGTTTTTCAAAATAAAAACCACTGCTGTTGTCTACATTACAGCGCTGATCAGATTATGTAGGAGATAGGGCACTTATAATGTGGTGACAGAGCCTCTTTAAGTCAATTCAACAACATAGTGATAAAGAGTCCAGATAAGGAAGGGTTCGTGGTAATTTTGGATTCTGGGTTATACAGAAAGGTAATTATGGAATTATTGAATGATACACACACTTACAAAAAGTTACACTCAAATCCTACTAAAATTTTCAAAGTAAAATTAAATAACATTCTACAGGAAAGTCTCACTCAGGGTGTTTTGACTGAAAAAGAAACAAAATATTTAGATAGGGAATTTCCCATCATCCCTATTTTCCACGCCCTTCTAAAAGTTCATAAGGATAAATTTCCTCCTCCTCTAAGACCTATAGTTTCGAGTATAGGTTCACTCAATGAAAGATTAGGAGAATGGTTGGATAATCAATTACAACCCCTTGTAAAAAGATCTCCCAGCTATATTAAGGACAGTACTGAGGTTCTCAAAATAATGGACAATTTGAAGTGGTTTGATAATTTCAGTTGGGTGACGTGTGACATCACAGCCTTGTATTCCTCGATCCCTCACGATACAGCCATTTCAGCTCTCAGTGACCAATTGCATAAATACACGAATTATATAGATGATTTGAAGGAATACATTGTTGATGTCACCTGTCACCTTCTGAAACATAATTACTTTATATTTGACAATGTTTTTTATCTACAATGTTTAGGCTGCTCTATGGGGGCTAAATTCTCTCCTTCCCTAGCAAACATTTACGTGTCTTGGTGGAAGGAATGTTACATTTATAACAACCTGAATCCATATGTCAAGGACATTCATTATTACGGTCGTTACATAGACTATATTTTGATTATATGATCAGGCTCTCATACATCTGTTCATGATTTTGTAAAATATGTGAACAATAATGGATGATAATCTAATCTTCACTTATAATATGAACCCCAAGACTTTGTCCTTCTTTGATATCACTTTAACTGGAGATTCCTCAAAATCTAACATCTCAAGCAGCCTTTATCGTAAACCAACAGCAGGAAATTCGGTCCTACATGCAGCCAGTGCACATCCTAGACATGTTATTGATAATCTCCCTATAGGAGAATATGTACGTGCTAAAAGAATATGCACCCAAAATCATGCGTTCTTCACAGAATGTAACATTATAGACACCAGATTAATGGTACGAGGCTATCCTAAACAAAAGCTAAACGAGCTAAAAACATTGTCAATACTAAGTCTAGACAACAATATTTGTATCCAGAAAAACAAGCAAAATATCCTAAAAAAAGAACTAATTAAAAATGTAACCTTTTCCACTCCCTTCAGTAATGAATATGGACAAATTGTAACCATTATAAAGCGTTATCTTCCCATTTTGGACAAAGATCGTAGTTTGACGAATATTCTCAAAGCAGGTTGCAATTTTGTGGCTAGAATCTCTACCACAATAGGAAATCGTATTTCCCCTAGTTCTTTTCCTAGAATTGCTCACAACAAAAGCACATGGACAAGATGCATTATGTGTATCATAACGTGAAATACCTCTTCTTTAATTTCCTCATCTAATAACATTTATTTTTCTATAAAATCCCTTATAAATTGTAATACTACCCACGTAGTATATGTTTTACATTGCAATAAATGCAATCTGCAGTATGTGGGATGCCCAATTGAACTTTATTGAAAAGGGTGGCAGAACATCTGGCAGATATAAAAAATTCAAACAAAACCAATGTATCTGGAGCGGCTAAACATTTCATAAGACTTCCACCAACGTAATACCAATACATTAAAAGTTTGTGGTTTAGAAAGAGTTTAACATCCCAAAAGAGGTGGAGATTGGAGAAAGCTCCTTTTAAATAGGGAAGCTTTGTGGATTTTAAAATTGGATACCCGTTTCCCACAAGGAATGAACTATAGAAATGATCTCATGTACATTTATTAATTATACTCAATTTAATTCATAGTAATCTAAATTATTAAGGTAAAACATTTTTTGAATGTACAGACAGATGTAAATGAAGCACTAACATGCACATATTACATAGAGAGTCTATAGATATCACGTATAGACCAATATATATTCCACTATAAGAACTTTTTGAAATTTCACACATGTGGACGGTTCCAATTACCACATTTAAAATGTAGTGTTTATGATAGAATACCACATAATATATAAGTGGAAAAATAACCACATTTAAAATGTAGTGTTTACGATGGAAGACAACATAATATATAAGTGGAAAAATAAAATAATATATAAGCGTTAAAATGATGCAATCATTTCCTAATATAAGATAACATATACCTTGTTTGTTCTTTCAAGTAACTGCATGCTGGCCCATTTATTTTGGAGAGTTGTTCTTCAGCACTACGCAGTGTTACTTCTCAGCCATTTCAAGCTGTGCTGTCCTTCAGCACCACGGATAAAATAATAAGCATAGCAGATCAGCGTCAATTGAATGTTTTGCATTTTTAAACGAAAACATATAATTGGTAAAAACCAAACATTTTATAAATTAGTATTCATTGGTTAATTATATTTGAACATATTACTAAAAGTATTTTTCATTTACAAAGACATTTTTCCAATTAAAGGCTGAGATAGTGGGTTTTTCACTCCCCTAGATTACGTCATAGTGTTAACACACCTGAGCATTCCGCAGAAATTTTTGAGATCTATGTATTTTCTAATCATTCAAAATACTTTTATGATTTATGTCAAAACATCTTAGCGATGCATGTCAGACTTATTCTATCTTGTACAAAGAACATAATAATGCTCTAGAATGAATATATATCGATGTTACGTAATACAACTCAAGCTACGTATTAAACGGTTAATGTTTAAACCCTACCCACAGGATGTCACCTGACCTAGGATATATGGTATAAATATGTGAACTCACAAGTGGAACACCAAGCTATGACTAAGGACCCTAGCGGTCTGAAACGCGTAAGCGTGGTCCCGGGATTTTTGTTTTAATCTCTCTGTTTTAAAATGACCGAATAAACCATAATTTTTCACTTCCATTGCCTTGTATACCTGCTGTCGACACAGGACTTTGTTGGGGGTATTTTCGAGCACCTGCAGCATTTGGATAAAATCAACTTGTACGAATTAACGCAGTGGAAACGTGGTGAGCGAACTTTTTGTAAAATATTTTTTTCAATCTAATCTTGGCCACAGTCTACATTTAACAAGATGAGACAAAGCACGCATCTCAGGCTGAATTCACGGACATGACAATGAGGTCTTTATGTCCTAATGGCTGAACAGTAACCGGATCTCAATCTTATAGAACATCTTTGGGGAATAGACAGAGTGAAGTAATTAATCAAAATCTGTAATAAAGATTTCCAGAACATTGTTGTATCATTTCACTAAGAATTCAAGCTGTGAATGCAACCGGAACTATGGTAGGAGAGAATGTGATTCCGGAGCTCCGCTGGTGGCACACATTATCCACCTGCATCCCCTCTCCCGGAGCCCATCATCCACCTAACAGCTGTTCTGTTGCACTCCCGCTGTTGAGCGGCACAGTTTGGGACCTTCCTGGCCCGGATCGGACAAATGTTACTTTTGGGCCTAGTAGTGGGAGCAGATACACGGCCTAAATTTCTGACGGAAGCCGGCCAACGGCTACTTCCGGTCGGACCAGAATGGCGGAGGACTGCAAATACATGGCCAGGGCCCTACATCAAGGCATCAGTGCTACCCTGACACCCTACTACTACGTTAGAACAGGAAAGAGTGGACCCTCTGCGGAGCAGAAGATTCTGGGGACGCAGCTGCCATTTTGTGCACAGGAGTGGTGAGTGACTATAGCAGCTTGCTGCCACGGACACTGTGGGTATGCTACGACCTCCCCGTTATCCCTCCCTACACCGCACAGAAGTAACCTAAATATAATGGGACACGTGGAGGATCTTCCCCCTTCCCCATGCATATAATTCTCTAACGTATATGTGGCTGTGCACTGATCTGAGGCGATTCTCCATTCTTACACCATCCTGCTGCTAGGGGAACTCCCATAATGGCTTCCTCCAAGCAATCCAAAATTACAAATAAGTTGGACAAGTCCACTGGTCCTGCATATGGGCCCTGCGCACTGTGGTCTTCTGAGGCCTACGCCTCTCCTTCCACTACTGTCCACTCCCCTCCTCAGCCATTCACGCTAGATGTGCTAAAGGCTATCACGGAATCTCGTACAGGTTTGACTGAGAAAATTGATGCCCTTCAAACGAACTTTGGTCTTCTCAGAACTGATGTGCATGCACTGCGTGGAAGAGCTACGAAGTATGAGAGGCGTATTTCTGACTTTAAGGATGTAGTGACTCCGCTGAGATCACAAGTTGACACTCTAGAAACACAACAGTCAGCATGGCGGGCTAAAATGGATGATATGGAGGACCGCTTGCTTAGATGTAACATCTGCTTCATTGGCCTGCCTGATGGCGTAGAAAAACCTGACCCTGCTGCGTTTTTGTAACATTGGCTCAAATCAACATTTGGGGATACTGCTTTTTCTCCTATGTTCTGTGTGGAATATGCGCATCGGATCCCGACTAGAGCTCCTCCACCTAGGGCACCACCATGTACGTTTATTGCCATGTTTCTGAATTTCAAACACAGAGATAAATTGCTGGAACTTGCAAGGAAACAAGGGCCTTTGAAACATGCCAACCAAGATGTGAGAGTCTTTCCCGACTATTCGTTGGAGGTACAAAAACAGAGGCAGACATTTACGGAGACCAAGCAATATTTGAGGGAGAAACAAATAGTCTATTCTATAATATACTCTGCAAAACTCAGATTGGTGCACAATGGCTCCGGCATATTCCTTGACAAGCAGAAAGACGTATTTGCCTGGTTAGAACGTAATGGACTCTGTTTTCTATACTCCTGTAATTTTGTATCTCCTCATGTGACAGAGACATACCACAGGGTGAAACTGTTCTGCAACATGGAACATGTTCTTAATTTTAGCTTTTGATTCTCATCACCGAAGATTTCAGGTCTGATGGGTGCTGAGAGATGCGCCAAATTATCGATCTACGTCAGGTACTCTAACTATTGGGCTCCTATCGCTCTATATTTTCCTATGCTGTAAGGAACTATAATAAAGGGAGAATGTTTACACCATGGAACATGTTCTTCACTTTACTCTTCGGGTGAAGATTTGGAGTTTCCTCGCTGATAACTTCAGTGATGATGGATGTCAGGTCACCTACCAGGACTTGGATATATTGCCGTAATACTTCTGTGTTCCAAGCTGTAGTTCTCTTATTCTATTAATTTTATGTGAAAATTCTTGTTGTTTTCTAGGGGAAGGGGGTTGCCCCTATGTTTAAAAGAACCCTTTGCTGACCATTTCAACATATCTTGTAGTTTAGTTTCTGTTTTTTGCTACTTGCTGCAATTGGGAATGAAACCTGTCTCAAGTTCGGGGGGGGGGGGTGGGTAGGGTGGGTTTGGCTTGGATTTAAATGTTTTTGCCTTTCATACTTCTATATATGTAATTTCTCTGAATATATGGACTGTTGATTTGATCTATGGGAGTGCTGCTTTTGGAGATTTCCATAGGGGACACAATTTCAATATTCAACCCCAGTGTGCTGCGGCTTTCCAGATTTATATTGCCCTTATTATTACTCATGGAAAAGCTACACCATCTTAAAATTATCTCCTGGAACGTGAGAGGATTAAATCACAAATTCAGACTTCCGGAGGTGGGGCATCCTGGGTGGCCGCATCTTACCTCGGCTCCGTGCATCGTGCAGGGAATACAGCTGTAATCGCTGCCATCGGAGGCTCGCTGTCCTCCTTCCTGTGGTGGGTGCACAGGACACCCTCCCCTGCACCGTCGGAGCCACTCATTTGCTCCGGGAGTCGTTAGTGTCTCCAGTGAGACACGCCGCCCTAGCGACCGTCGGCCATCTTGGGGCCTACTGCTCTGCCACGGGTGGGGTCGGCCGGGTAGTAGCGCCGGAGCTGCTGCCTTCCATCTTCCCCTCAGGGAAGGTCTCGGCGTCCCTATACTGCCTCCCAGGGACGTTTTCTTGCCGGTGAGGGCCGCTGGCGTCGCACACCTGTCCTCATGGAGGAGTCGCCGGCCATCTTGGGGCCTGCCATCCTGCCTCATCCGGAGCCGGCTGGCCACTGCTGCTGGCCTTGAGGATGTTGGAGAGTCTCCCCACTGCATCTGGGGTTCCCAGTCGCCTCACGGAGGGGGACTGTGATGTGGACATCATCCCCACTCACAGGGGACGATGGAGAGAGCTAAAAAACCCTTGCCTGGCACTCTGAGGGGAAGAACTGAGCGCCCTGGCTCCTTCCTCATCATCAGGAAGCTGGCGGCCATTTTGAGCGCTGTTCGTCTTCATCTTTCAAAGTAAAGCAAGCGGACCGGAGATATCGCCTGGTACTGAGTGAGTACAGTGTCTCCCCTTTCAAGGACTGAGTATAATCTTCTGCTGAGTACAGGGGCCACATAGAGACCTGTTGCGTGTACATTTTGAACTCTGCTTGCTTTAATCCTGTGATACATGCTTGTAATCTGGCATATATGTCATCTGGATAACTACATTGCCTGTTGTACTTGCCTAACTGCTCATACTTCACTATCATCTGGCTTCAGTAATAGCTGAATGCTTGTGACGTTGCTGCCATCTAGTGGTCGTTCTAGTCTTATTAATTGCACCATCTTTTGTTCTACAAATTGCAAATCCCGATAAAATGCTGATGCCGTAACCCTGAAATGTAGGAGACAACCCGTCTGACCTAATCTGGCCCTTCCATCTCTCTCCCTGTCTTGATAATGGACAAATTTCTTCATAGACACACTCAGCCTCCACGTCTTATTAGGCAATCTCAAGGTACCAACCCCAAAACAGAAGTAATGACAAAGGGGAAAGCCGGTAAAGACAAACAGGGACCTAGACCTCCTCAGACTCTGCATCACTGTCTTGTCCTCATTCACCGGAATTTCTCCAAACTGGAGACATCACTCCACCAAACCTACAGTGAAGGAAATAAGTATTTGATCCCTTGCTGATTTTGTAAGTTTGCCCACTGTCAAAGACATGAACAGTCTAGAATTTTTAGGCTAGGTTAATTTTACCAGTGAGAGATAGATTATATTAAAAATTTAAAAAAAAAATCACATTGTCAAAATTATATATATTTATTTGCATTGTGCACAGAGAAATAAGTATTTGATCCCTTTGGCAAACAAGACTTAATACTTGGTGGCAAAACCCTTGTTGGCACGCACAGCAGTCAGACATTTTTAGTAGTTGATGATGAGGTTTGCACACATGTTAGATGGAATTTTGGCCCACTCCTCTTTGCAGATCATCTGTAAATCATTAAGATTTCGAGGCTGTCGCTTGGCAACTCGGATGTTCAGCTCCCTCCATAAGTTTTCTATGGGATTAAGGTCTGGAGGCTGGCTAGGCCACTCCATGACCTTAATGTGCTTCTTTTTGAGCCACTCCTTTGTTGCCTTGGCTGTATGTTTCGGGTAATTGTCGTGCTGGAAGACCCAGCCACGAGCCATTTTTAATGTCCTGGTGGAGGGAAGGAGGTTGTCACTCAGGATTTGACGGTACATGGCTCCATCCATTCTCCCATTGATGCGGTGAAGTAGTCCTGTGCCCTTAGCAGAGAAACACCCCCAAAAGATAATGTTTCCACCTCCATGCTTGACAGTGGGGACGGTGTTCTTTGGGTCATAGGCAGCATTTCTCTTCCTCCAAAAACGGCGAGTTGAGTTAATGCCAAAGGGCTCAATTTTAGTCTCATCTGACCACAGCACCTTCTCCCAATCACTCTCAGAATCATCCAGATGTTTATTTGCAAACTTCAGACGGGCCTGTACATGTGCCTTCTTGAGCAGGGGGATCTTGCGGGCACTGCAGGATTTTAATCCATTACGGCGTAATGTGTTACCAATGGTTTTCTTGGTGACTGTGGTCCCAGCTGCCTTGAGATCATTAACAAGTTCCCCCGTGTAGTTTTCGGCTGAGCTCTCACCTTCCTCAGGATCAAGGATACCCCACGAGGTGAGATTTTGCATGGAGCCCCAGATCGATGTCGATTGACAGTCATTTTTTATGTCTTCCATTTTCTTACTATTGCACCAACAGTTGTCTCCTTCTCACCCAGCGTCTTACTTATGGTTTTGTAGCCCATTCCAGCCTTGTGCAGATCTATGATCTTGTCCCTGACATCCTTAGAAAGCTCTTTGGTCTTGCCCATGTTGTAGAGGTTAGAGTCAGACTGATTAATTGAGTCTGTGGACAGGAGTCTTTTATACAGGTGACCATTTAAGACAGCTGTCTTTAATGCAGGCACCAAGTTGATTTGGAGCGTGTAACTGGTTTGGAGGAGGCTGAACTCTTAATGGTTGGTAGGGGATCAAATACTTATTTCTCTGTGCACAATGCAAATAAATATATATAATTTTGACAATGTGATTTTCTTTTTTTTTTTATATATAATCTATCTCTCACTGGTAAAATTAACCTAGCCTAAAAATTCTAGACTGTTCATGACTTTGACAGTGGGCAAACTTACAAAATCAGCAAGGGATCAAATACTTATTTCCTCCACTGTATCTCCGGTTGACAGTCCTATGTCCTCTCCGCTTATGGATCATCATCATGCCACTGACATATTGTGCTTTATGTTAGGGAAAACATTTGGTCGATAAATTCAATATTTATTTGTAAAAAACACCAAGATTTAGAGAAAATTATCAAAAATTAGCATTTTTCTAAATTTAAATGTATCTACTTGTAAAACAGATAGTAATACCACACAAAATACTTACTAGTTTATATTTCCCATAGGTCTACTTTATGTTTGCATCATTTTTTGAACATTCTTAGATTTTTCTAGGACGTTACAAGTAGAGATGAGCGAACCGGGACAACCGAACCCGGTTTCGGTCCGAACATCGTGAAAAGTTCGGTTCGCAGCGAATCCGAACTTCACCGGGTTCGGCCGAACCCGTTTTGACCGAAACCGGCTATATTTTGGCGCCTGCCACATGTTAGTTCTAAAATGGAGGATTTCAAAATATCACCTGACATCAGGCTACCCCATAATGCCTTGCAAACGGCTCTCCCAGCCAATCGGGAGGCAGCATAGGGGCGGGCTCAAGCCTGCAATAAAAGTCTATGCACGGAGCTCAGCGGCCATTTTAGAGACAGGAGCTGTAGGGATAGCATCTCTGTGCAGTAAGGGAAAGCTTTAGGAATCTAAAAGCCAGGAATTCAGCAATCGAAGGGGCTCATCCACTACAGCGGGAGTCTACTCTCAACATCGAAATTGCAATACAAATTCTCCATTTGCCATTCTTCATTGCCATTTGCCAAGCTAGTGTGTGAATAAGCTTTTAGAAGGGGCTCATCCCCGTTGCATGGGTTAACAATCCAACTTGTAATCCAGGCAGGCAGCTGTAGTACTACAACGCCCAGCATTCCGAGTGCACAGTGGCTGAAAGAAATTCTCATTCATTGCCATTTGCCAAGCCAGTGTGTGAATAAGCTTTTAGAAGGGGCTCATCCCCGTTGCATGGGTTAACATCCAACTTGCAATACAGGCAGCCTTTGTAGTACTACAACGCCCAGCATTCAGAGTGCACCGTGGCTGATAGAAATTCTCATTCATTGCCATTTGCCAAGCCAGTGTGTGAATAAGCTTTTAGAAGGGGCTCATCCCTGCTGCATGGGTTAACATCCAACTTGCAATACAGGCAGCCTTTGTAGTACTACAACGCCCAGCATTCTCTGAGTGCACAGTGGCTGATAGAAATTCTCATTCATTGCCATTTGCCAAGCCAGTGTGTGAATAAGCTTTTAGAAGGGGCTCATCCCCGTTGCATGGGATAACATCCAACTTGCAATACAGGCAGCCTTTGTAGTACTACAACGCCCAGCATTCCCCGACTGACTGGCACCTTATGAGTCACTGATTTTCCGCCAGTCCGAATAACAATTTAAAAGGGCCTAATTTCTGTCTAAGGGTTTAATTCAACGTGCTAATTAAGTACAGCCGGTGCCTTTGGTGCTATTATACAAGTCACAGCATACACTGACTGCCACCTATTCACAGTCACTCATTTTCAGCCAGTCCAAATAATATTTTATAAGGGCCTCATTCCTCTAGTAGGTGAAGGGGTTTTGATTCAACTTGCTGCACTCCAGCAGTGAAATGTCTGGTAAAAAAAAGGTTGTGAAAGGACGGGGTAGAGGAAAAAACACCCAGGCCATGTCCTCTTCCAGTCCAAATGTTGGATCTGTTGGTGCCAGACCCAGTACCAGCATTTGTGGCACAAGACATGTGCCCAGTTCTACTAGTAGCAGCAGCCATGTGCCTGCTGGTAGTAGTAGCAGCAGTATCAGCAAGCCACACTTGTCCATCTCCTCCGGTGGGCGGGTTAGTTTAGACAATACAGCCATTGTGGACTGGTTGGCTGGCTCGCGGTCATCACAGCAGGAAGACTCTGACGATCTGGCTTCAAGCCAGGTTTTGTCGCTGGATTCCAGATCCTCTACAGTTCCTTGGCACAGTGAAAGTAGTAATATGGGTATTTCTAGCGTTTCCATTCCATCATCTATGTCTTCACTCCCCCTTCCCAGCGGGAAGCCATCTTTCCTGAGAGTCCTAAGAGACATCTCCTCGGGTGCGAAGGAAGATACTGAACATAGTGATGATGATTTGTTTTCCGCGAGTCAGCCAACGGAGTGTGTTGCGGCGGTGGAGGTGGAAGCGGTGTCCGAGACGCATAGCTGTGGTAGTGGGGGTGTTGGTGGTAGCCGTGGTGGCAGACGCAGTAATGAGGGGGGGCATGGAGCCCGCCATGATGTCAGATCACATTCACAACACAGTCACAGAAGTGGCGGGGATGATGAGGAGGGCTATGATGATGATGTTGTTTTAGACAGGACGTGGGAACCAGGTGACGAGGTGATGACGGCGTCAGAGGAGGAGGGTAGTAGTGGCGGCACTGGCAGTGATAAACAGCCAAGCCGAGGTAGGGGCAGAAGTCAATCTGGAAAACGTTTCAGCGGTAGGGTCAGCTCAGGAGTCGGTGACGGCGACACTGATGCTGGTGTAGGCTCCCGAAAAAAGCCTGCCAGACAAGGGGCAAGCTCGGGTGGTGGTGGATGTGGTACTACCTCTTTACGGTACTCTGCCGTGTGGCAATTTTTCTGTACCTTCCCGGAGGACGAAAACATGGCACAGTGCCGTATCTGCAAGCAGAAAGTAAGGCGTGAGCAGGGCAGCAATGTAGGAACTACCGCTCTACGTAAACACATGGAGCGGCATCACAAGGCCATGTGGAACAATCGACATGCCCCACCATCATGTACATCTAATGAAGACCCCTCTGCCGCTGCTGCTCCGAGTCCGTGTCATCTAAGTAGTAGCCAGGCCTTATCCACCATGTCGTTGTCATCATCATCATCACTGTCATCTAGTGCTCCTCCTACGTCCCGTCAGTTATCCATTACGGAATCGTTGTCCAATAAGCAACAATATATACCCAGTCATCCACTTGTCGTGCGGCTTAATTCACACCTGGCTAAGTTGTTGGTGGTGCAGTCGCTGCCGTACCACCTGGTCGACTCCGCCGGCTTCAAGCAATTGATGGCGTGCGCTCAGCCTAGGTGGCGAATACCTAGCCATTACTTCTCCAAAACAGCTGTCCCTGCCTTGCACAAGCACGTGGAGGAAAAGGTGGGCCAGTTCTTGCAATTATCCGTGTGCAGCAGGGTACATGCCACCGTCGACACGTGGAGCAGCAACTATGGGCAGGGACAGTACATGTCTTTCACGGCCCACTGGGTCAATATTTTGCAGTCCCATGCACCACCGCAGCAATGCCAGGCATTACCACCTCCACGCTTGTATCTTTCTGGTTCAACTCCGGACACCAGGCGCCTACCATCCTCCTCCTCCTACTCCTCCTCCTTGCCTTCCTCCTTGGAGGTCTTCCCGTCCCCGACAGGACACAGCGTATCTTCCACTCCTCCTCCCTCCCCTTTTCATAGGTGCAAGGTGAATCGCCACAACGCTGTCTTACACCTGCTGAGCCTGGGCGAGAAAAGCCACACAGGGCAGGAGCTGCTGCTGTGCATCAAGCAGGAAATCGCACGCTGGCTGTCTCCTCTGAAACTCACACTGGGCAATGTTGTCTCAGATAACGGGAAGAACGTTGTGGCTGCACTGCGTCTAGGTCACCTGACACACGCTCCTTGCATGGCACATGTGATCAATCTGGTCATAACACGCTTCTTAAAGTAATATGTTGGTTTCAAGGGTTTGCTGGCCATGTCCAGGAGGGTTTGCGTTCGCTTAAACGTTCGTATGCATTTAAGCACGCCCTCCTGGACTTTCAGCGTCAAAACAATCTCCCAGAACACAGCCTGATTTGCAACGTTCCAACACGCTGGAATTCCACCCTGCACATGTTGGACCGTCTGTACGAACAGCGGAAAGCCGTGAATGATTTCCTGATGCAGCAGACGGGCAGCATTTGGAGCCAGTGTAATTTCGAGCTCAGGCACTGGCAGCTGGTTAGAGACGCATGTCGCGTTTTGAGGCCCTTTGAAGAGGCCACACGATTTGTGAGCTGTGACGCTAGCGGAATGAACGATGTTATGCTGCTGATATTCATTCTGGAGCAAACGCTCACAGCGATGATTCAGCAAAGGATGGAGGAAGGATCACATCTGGCTATGGATGTTGAGGATGAGGATGAGGAAACAGGACCTGAAGAGGAGCTGGATTTGGAGATGGAATCACAGGAAGGGATAGGGGACGAGGCAGCCGCACAACATGACAGTGATGATGACGAGTCTGACGACGACCTTGATGATGGACAACCATGGCAGTATGGGGCGGAGATGGAACCAACCGGGCCCTCTGAAACGCTGGCCAGGATGGCGAGCTGTATGTTTCGTTACTTTCGCGCTGACTGTCGTATTGTTTGTATGAAGCAAAGAGATGAGTACTGGATAGCCACACTTTTAGACCCTCGGTATAAAGCCAGAATGGGGGAGTTTTTTGCGCCTTCCGAGAGGGAGGCAAAATTGGCTTATTATCGAGAGAAGCTATGCAGCCAGCTTGTCACGGCTTTCAAACGGCAAACACCTGCTGCAAGCATGTCGGACCGGGGGGGGGCACTCTCCGCTCCCCACTGTCTCATCGTTCCACCGCCTCTGGCAGAGCTACCTCTGCAATAGGCGGCAGCAGCAGCGGCAGCAGCAGCAGCAGCCAATTCAGTTTGGAAAATATGAAGACAACATTTTTACATCCAATACTCCGACCTGACACACATCGTAGTCACCAAAGGGATGTTCACCATCACCAGCACCTAAACAACCAGGTTCACTCGTACCTGGACTGTGCCCTTTCTCCGTCAGAAATCCTGATCCCAGAGCCCATGGACTTCTGGGTCAGCAGATTGGATCATTGGCAAGAACTGGCCCAGTTTGCCATGGGTGTACTGTCTTGTCCACCCTCCAGTGTAGCGTCAGAGAGGGCATTCAGCGCGGCAGGGGGCTTCGTCAGCCCTAAGCGAACACGATTGTCTGCCAACAGCTTGGAAAATCTCATGTTTCTGAAAATGAATCAAGCGTGGATTGGTGAGGATTTTAAAACCCCTGTGCCTGATGCCACTGATTAGATCTGACATTGCTGCTGCTGCTGCCGTCTGCTACTGCCGCCTGCTACTACGGGATTCTGTCCTGTCCACTCTTTTTTTTAATGTGCCGCTGTTGGTGCTGCTACTACTTCTACCACCAATCCACCCCCAGTGCCGTCTGCTACAAGCAGGCCTGCCCCACCACAGGGCTTTGTCTGTGACTGTCCAGTCTGTTTTAATGTGCTGCTACTACTACTACCACCACCACTCGTGCTGTCCATTGGCTACCTCTACCACCACCAATACACCTCCACTGCTGTCTGCTACAAGCAGGCCTGAGGCCAGCCCCACCACAGGGCTTTGTCCTATGACTGTCCAGTGTCTTTTAATGTGCTGCTACTACTACTACCACCACCCGTGCTGTCTGTTGGCTACCTCTACTACCACCAATCCACCCCCAGTGCAGTCTGCTACAAGCAGGCCTGGAGGGCTTGTGAAAAGCCATTGCTTGTTGCTTTTACATTACATCCATGTATGGATGAATCCCGGCAGGCATCTGCCAATAAAAAGGGTACATTTTTGGAGGGCTTGTCAAAAGCCATTGCTTGTTGCTTTTACATTACATCCATGTATGGATGAACCCCGGCAGGCATCTGCCAATAAAAAGGGTACATTTTTGGAGGGCTTGTCAAAAGCCATTGCTTGTTGCTTTTACATTACATCCATGTATGGATGAACCCCGGCAGGCATCTGCCAATAAAAAGGGTAAATTTTTGGAGGGCTTGTGAAAAGCCATTGCTTGTTGCTTTTACATCCATGTATGGATGAACCCCGGCAGGCATCTGCCAATAAAAAGGGTACATTTTTGGAGGACTTGTCAAAAGCCATTGCTTGTTGCTTTTACATTACATGTATGGATGAACCCCGGCAGGCATCTGCCAATAAAAAGGGTAAATTTTTGGAGGGCTTGTGAAAAGCCATTGCTTGTTGCTTTTACATCCATGTATGGATGAACCCCGGCAGGCATCTGCCACCATGAAGGGTAAATTTTTTGAGGGCTTGTATTTTTTTTACAGTACTTTAGAGAAAAAATGTGAAAAGGGTTTCTTTTTGGACTTTAAATATTTATTTACATTTTTCCACTAATAATAATAATTTACTTTTGTTTATACACATTTTATTAGTCCCCCTAGGAGACTTGAACCAGCAATCGTTAGATCACTGGTAGAATACACTGCAATACTAATGTATTGCAGTATATTGTCATTTTTACAGGCACCTGTAACAGCGTGTTCGCTGTTTCTGTCCGTTAGTCCCAAGTGTCAGCTGTAATACACAGCTGACACCCGCAGCGTATGGCGTGGGCTCAGCGCGTGAGACGCTCCATATATCACCCCCCACACCACGACATGCTATTAAGTCATGGTGCGCGAAGGGTTTAATGCGCAGCGGATGGTGCAGAGTGAAAATTACAATTTTCCACTGATGTGCCATTTTAGTGCACTATATGTTGTGCCCAGTTTGTGCCACAAATAAGTCATAAAATTTTAACCGGGTTCTCCCAGGTATGGCGATGCCATATCTGTGGACGTAAACGGCTGTTTGGGCACGCTGTAGGGCTCAGAAGGGAGGGACGCCATTTGGCTTTTGGAGCGCAGATTTTGCTTGGTAGTAGCTCTGGCGTTTTACTGGTATTTCAGTTTATAATGTGGGGGCAAATGTAGACTGGGCAGAGTACATCAGGGGCATAATAAGAGGGTATAATAATGCGGTAAATAAATAATAATCCGCAGATATGTGGCACTTATAAATGGCGCCTGATCTTATCTGCTTTTGGAACACTGCACATTTTGCATCGCCATATTCTGGGAGCCAGAACTTTTTTATTTTTTCACCACCGGAGCCATGTGAGGGCTTATTCTTTGCGGGACAATCTGTAGATTTCGTTGGTACCATTTTGGGGTACATGCCATTTTTTTGATAACTTTTTATTCAATTTTTCGGCAAGCCAGGTGACCAAAAACCATCAATTCTGACAATGATTTTTATTTATTTTTTACAGCGTTCACCCTGGGCTATAAATGACCATTATATTTTATTCTGCGGGTCGGTACGATTACGGCGATACCATATGTATATAGTTTTTTTAATGTTTTGCAGCGTTTGCGCAATAAAATAACTTATTTAGAAAATAATTAATTTTTTGTGTCACCATATTCTGAGAGCTATAAGTTTTTTATTTTTCAGTCAAAAAAGCTGTGTAAAGGCTTGTTTTTTGCGGGACGGGTTGTAGTTTGTATCGGTACTATTTTGGTGTACATGCAACTTTTTTATCACTTTTTATTGTATATTTTGGGAGGGGTGGTGACCAAAAAATAGTGATTCTGGCATTGTTTTTCGTTTATTTTTTTTGCGGTGTTCACCGTGCGGGAAAAATAATATTACAGTTTTATAGTTGGGGACGTTACGAACGCTGTGATACCAAATATGTGTACTTTTTTTTTACGTGTTCATTTTTTTTTCCTATAATAAAAGACTTATTATAGGAAAAACAGCAGTTCTTGTTTATATCACGTATAACTTTTATTTTTACACTTTTTTAAAAACATTTTTATTCTTTTTTTTACTTTTTTTCACTTGTCCCACTAGGGGACACTTAGACTTGCAGCTCTGATCGCTGCTGGAATACATTACAATACACACGTAGTGTAATGCATTCCAACTGTCATTGTGACGTAACAGTTACACTAACAAGAAGCCTACGACGACCACACTCCGGGTGGTCCTCATAGGCTTCTGTACATGGCAGCCCGGAAGTCATTGTCTGGCGTCCGGTTGCCATGGGTACCATCGCCAGCCCCCGTGATTTCACATGGGGGCTGCCGATCGGCGCTAGACACCTTAATTGTGGCGTTCAAAATCGAACGCCGCAATTAAGGGGATAACTGCCGAAATCAGCGGCGATGGGCCGCTGATCGGCAACGGGGAATGCAGGGCAGACACCCTGCACAGTTAACCACCGCTGCAGTGTAGCGCCACGCGGCGGTTAACTGTCAAATCACTGACGTTACTGCACGTCAAGGTGCGCGAAGTGACTGCTCACATTGACGTGCATTAACGTCAAGGTGCGGGAAGGGGTTAAGGGCTTATAGACAGGCCAGGAACTTGCAGGTCAGGGGATCTAAACTCCTTATTTTCCAGGACTTCTCCTCAGCAGTCTCCTTGAAACGAAAGGCGTTCATGCCAATATGCCGTCATCTACACGAGAAGGGAATACGTTTCCAACTTCTGTACCCAGCTAAGCTCAGGATGACTGAAAATGGCCGAACCAACATCTACAAGGATCCTGGAGCAGCTCGACGTCAATTCTTCAGAGATGTCCCTGCCTGACCTGTCATCATTCTGTGAAAATTTGGGGACTCTTCTACCTCGTGTTTTTCAGTGCCTTACCACATGTTGCGTATTTGCACTGTAGTGCTGCTATTGTTTTCTTTTACTATGCCTTGCATTGCTAATTTTTATTAATATGTGGTGAACATATTGTTCACTTTATTTAACTATGTTTTTTTCTTAACTCAGGTTTTTTCCTACCCCCTTCTTCCCTGGACACGTGTTATCCTCCTAGGTCGCTACATCGTGGGATCTACTGCTTGCTGGGACAGTGGACCCCAATTTTGTAACTCTTCGCACTTCTACTCTAAGATCGCCCCTACTGGGATAGGATGAGTACCATTTATAGCACTATAGACACACCTGTCGTCACGCCTTCCACCCTACGAATGGTCAGCTGGAACGTTGCCGGCCTAAATACTGTGGTCAAGCGTAAAAAGGTTGTAACTCACTTAAAGCGACTGAGACCTCATGTCATTTTCTTACAAGAGACACACTGGCGTGAGGGCGATGGGGGGTTCACTGAAGGCCCCATGGTTGGGTGACTGTTACACGGCCTCCTACACTTCTAAATCTAGGGGGGTGGCGACTCTCTTTCATAAATCTTTGGGCCTGACTGTTCACGATACATACTCAGACCTGGGGGGACATTTCCTGTACATCGACGCTACTATTAACACGCACAGATATAGCCTGGTTAACATATACGCACCCGTGTACCCTAACTCAGACTTTTACTCCTCTCTTTTCTACTGCAGAGACAAACACACACTCTGATCTTGGGAGGCGACTTTAATCTCACCTTGAACGCAGACATCGACCGGTCCAAACCGACCACATAGGACCGCGCGGGGGCCTCGGTACTCCTTACACTCATGGAACACCTATCCTTGGGTGATCCCTGGCGTGTAACTCACACCTTCTCATGAGAATATACGTATTTTTCGCATGTTCACAACACTCACTCGAGAATTGATTATTTTCTTATACCGGATTCCCTTTTTCCATCACTCACCTCGGTAGACCTGACGCCCATATTTATATCAGATCATGCTCCAGTATGCATGGAATTTGCCACGGGCACTCCAACGTCCTATAGTCGGAATTGGCAGTTCCCTTCCTATCTTTTGACCTCTGAGGATTTCTGCAAATATCTGACAGTCCACTGGTCTCATTACGTAGATGACAATATTGCCCACCGAGATGATACGGCCCTTTTTTGGTCCGCATCTAAGGCGGTTATGAGAGGACACATAATTTCTTATGTTAATTTTAAACGAAGGGAATAACGTAAGAAATTTCACTCCTTGAATACAGACCTTATCAAGGCTCATAAATTACTGGTAGAATCCCGTACTCCTGAAGCTAAAACAGCATATCTAGCAACTAAATCTCTATTGGAGACCTACCTACAGGGTCAGGCTAGATGGGGCGCGGATATGACCAGTAACAGATATTTTAGATGGGGTAATCGTGTCGGCTCTCTGCTGGCAAAGATTCACAGACCTAAGCGCTCGAATCACAACATTGTGAAATTAGTGGATCCAGAGTCTCGCTCTGAGATTTTGGACTCTGATCTCATCCGACGGGAGTTTGTGAATTATTTTGCGGACTTTTATCAAACGACCACATATGATCAAGAGGAAACTAAATCATTTCTATCCAAACTTCATCTGCCCAAACTAACTAAAGACAATAAAACAGTTTTAACCCCTTCCCTCTTTAGCCACTTTTGACCTTCCTGACAGAGCCTCATTTTTCAAATCTGACATGTGTCACTTTATGTGGTAATAACGTCGGAATGCTTTCATCTATCCAAGCGATTCGGAGATTGTTTTCTCGTGACACATTGCACTTTAAGTTACTGGCAAAATTTGCTCGATATGTTCAGTATTTAATTGTGAAAAACACCAAAAATTAGCGAAAAATTGCAAACATTTGCATTTTTCTCAATTTAAATGTATCTGCTTGTAAGACAGGCAGTTATAACACAAAATTGTTGCTAATTAACATCCCCATATGTCTACTTTAGATTGGCATCGTCTTCTGAACATCCTTTTATTTTTCTATAAGATCACAAGGCTTAGAACTTTAGCAGCAATTTCTCACATTTTCAAGAAAATTTCAAAAGGCTATTTTTGCAGGGACCAGTTCAGTTGTGAAGTGGCTTTGAGGGCCTTATATATTAGAAACCCCCAAAAAGTCACCCCATTTTAAAAACTTTACACCTCAAATTATTCAAAACAGAATTTAGAAAATGTTTTAACCCTTTACACATTTCACAGGAATTAAAGCAAAGTAGAGATGAAATTTACAAATTTCATATTTTTTGCAGAAATACATTTTTAATACAATTTTTTTTATAACACAGAAGGTTTTACCAGAGAAATGCAACTCAATATCTGTTGCCCAGTTTCTGCAGTTTTAGGAAATATCCCACATGTGGCCGCAGCGTGCTACTGGACTGATGCACCGGCCTCAGAAGCAAAGGAGCACCTGGTGGATTTTGGGGCCTTATTTTTGTTAGAATATATTTTAGGCACCATGTCAGGTTTGAAGGGCTCTTGCGGTGCCAAAACAGTAAAAATCCCCGAAAAGTGACCCCATCTGGGAAACGACACACCTCAAGGAAATTATCTAGTGGTATAGTGAGCATTTTGACCGCACAGGTTTTTTACAGAAATTATTGGAAGTAGGCCGTGAAAATTAAAATCTACATTTTTTCAAAGAAAATGTAGGTTTAGCGATTTTTTTTCTCATTTCCACAAGGACTGAAGGAGAAAAAGCACCACAAAATTTGTAAAGCAATTTCTCCCTAGTAAAACAATACCCCACATGTGGTAATAACCGGCTGTTTGGACACACGGCAGGGCTTAGAAGGGAAAGAACGCTATTTGGCTTTTGGAGATCACATTTAGCAGGAATGATTTGCGCAGGCCAGGTCACATTTGCAAAGCCCCTGAGGGGACAAAACAATGAAAACGCCCAAAAAGTGACTCCATTTAGGAAACTATACCTCTTGAGGAATTCATCTAGGGGTGTAGTAAGAATTTTGACACCACAGATTTTTGGGAAGTGAAAGTAAAAACAATCCTTTTTCTTCAATAAGACGTAGCTTTAGCGCACATTTTTTCATTTTCTCAACAAATAAAGGAAAAAAGAACCCAACATTTGTAAAGCAATTTCTCTCGCACCAGCGCACCAGCACCAACAGAGGAGGCGTCCACCTCCAACGAAAACTGTCAAGATACATCAGGATGATGGAGGGTAGAAGCCGACATGAAGGCACTCTTCAGGCTATTAAATAGGGATTCCGCCTCGGGAGTCCACACCTTGGCGTTCATGCCTTTCTTGGTGAGGGTAGAGATGGGAGAGGTCAGTGAGACGCTTGGGATGAACTGCCGGTAAAAATTGGTGAATCCCAGACAACGCTATATGGACCTTAAGCCTTGAGGGCGTGGCCATTCCAGTATGGCCTTCACTTTCTCCAGATCCATCTTGAGACCTTGGTCCGAGATTATGTAGCCCAGGAAGGGTAGAGAACTCCTCTCAAACATGCACGTCTCTAGCTTGGCATACAGCGGATTCTCCCTCAATTGCAGCAGAACTTCACGGACATGTCTCTGATGAGTCAACGGATCTGGGGAAAAAATTAAGATATCATCAAGATAGACTACAACACAGACAAAGGAGGTCCCCGGTAGTTGTCATTGACGAATTCTTGGAAGACTGCGGGAGCGTTACAAAGGCCAAAGGGCATCACAAGATATTCATAGTGTCCATCTCGGGTGTTAAATGCCGTCTTCCATTCATCACCCCGGTGAATCCGGATTAGGTTGTAAGCCCCACACAGATCTAGTTTGGAAAAAATGTTAGCCCCTCGTATGCGGTCAAAAAGCTATTCTATATCTATTCTTGACCGTGATCTGATTGAGACCCCGGTAGTCGATGCAGGGATGCAGAGAACCGTCCTTTTTCTTGACAAAGAACAACTCAGCTCCTGCCGGGGAGGAGGACTTTCGTATGTAACGGCTCTCCAGATTCTCCTTAATATAGGCGGACATGGACTGAGTCTCTGGCAAGGAGAGAGGATATACCCTACCAGGGGGAAGGGATGCATCAGGAACCAGCTCGATAGGGCAGTCATACGACCGGTGTGGGGGCAGCGTCTCTGCCTCCTTCTTGCTGAAGACATCCGAGAACATAGCATAATGAGAAGGCAATCCTGTCAAAGACTGAGGACGAGGAGGTAGGGCCGGATGGATCTGCCCCAGGCAGCGGTCAAGGCACTTGGGACTCCACTGTAGAACCGGGGCATGTAGTCGGAGCCAGGGCAGGCCCAGCAGTTCAGGATTGACGGCGTAGGGTAGAACAAGAAATGAGATGAGTTCGGAACGAAGAGCTCCTACCTGGAGCCTCAGCGGTTTGTTCACAGCTACAATTGGGTCTGGCAGAGGTAGTTCATTCACCGAGGCGACGATCAATGGCCTCTCCAGAGAGGTCGTAGGCAACTGGAGGAGATCCACTAGATCCTTGTGGATAAAACTGGCTGCGGACCCAGTCAAGATAGGCAGATACCCGGTGGTTCTTCTCACCAGACATAATAGTCATGGGGATGGACAATTTAGAAGAAAAGTCTCTATCCAGTGCAGTATTGCCTAGGGTTGTCTCCCCAACCAATCCTAAGCGTTGGGGTTTTTTGGCTTCTGAGGACACAGATGTATGAAATGGCCTCCGAGGCCGCAATAAAGACAAAGTCCCGAAGTGCGTCTGCGCGGTTTCTCCTGAATGGATAATTTAACTAGTTCAGGATCGGGCTATTTTGAGCCCTCCGGACCAGGCACCGTTTAGCCCTTTTTAGCATGTGTTAGCCATTTAACTATAACTTTTTTATTTGTTGGGCTAACGACGTGATTATTGCAATGTTTTTTTCCGTAGAAAATGCAGGTTTCTTTTTTTTATCGTTTTTATACACATCCTTTTTGCTAGTTTAGAATTTTTATTCTTAAAGTTTGAAAATAGTAAAAAAATAAGCTTTTTTACGTTTCAACAATTTTTTTTCGTAATAACAGTTTTACCCTAAAATAGACCTTTTATTTGTGATAGTCATTGTCTACCGTAAATTTTAATATATTACATGTCTATATTAGGGTAATCGGACCAGCGATAGCGTTACAAAAATGATTGCCGGGGGGGTGGGTTGAACTTTTTTTTTTTGGATGGGTATTTTATGTGTATTTATTTATTTATTTTTTTGGACTTTACTTTTATTACTATGGTCTGTCCCTCAAAAGGTCCAAAAAAAATTTTGGGGAACTTTATATATTTTTTTCTTTCTTTTACACCATCTTTTTCCACTGTAACTGGAGCTGCACATCAGCCCCTGTCACAGGGGAAATCAGCTATCTCATAGTGACGATTGTCACTAATAGGGCTGTGCTGGGTCTAGTAAGAGCCAGCAGCAGTCTGTCACTAACGGCACCCGGCGATCATGTGACCAGTCACATGAACATCGGGAGCAATAGAGACAGCGGCGCGGCCGCTGCCTTTATTCATATACACAGCGTTCATTGAGCGCTGTGTAAAAGACATCGGAGAAGACAGAAGCAGCGAAAGCTGATTCGATCCTCTCCTCAGGGTCCCGGCAGTCACTGACAGCCGGAGACCCGACATTCAGCTGCCGATCGCTCGGGCAGCAAGTTAAAACCCGAGCCGTAAAAAGTCTATGACTCGGGTTTTAAGGACCCTGACCGCTGGCCGTAAAGACACAGTCAGCGGTCGGGAACCAGTTAAGTCGATCTACCTGCACAGGTTCCTCAGGTGGACAACCTAGTGAGGGTAACAGAGACTGCTGGAAAGTAGGAGCCAGCCTAGGGAGTCTTCTCTCCTGACGAATCTCCTGGGATCGTTCCCGGAGTCCTCATATCAATCAGGGTGGCAAGCAAAATGAGGGCGTCCAGGGTGTATGGCAGATCACGAGCAGCCAGTTCGTCCTTGCCAGAATGTAGCCCTTAGTGCGACGTCGATCCAGGACAGCTCTCCTGCCAGGGTACGGATTTGAATGGCATACTCGCCCACGGAGGTGTCCCCCTGACGCAGGTTAAACTAGGAGGCCGCTGCCGACGAGACTCGTCCAGGCTCCTCAAACACGGTACGAAATGTCCGGAGGAACCCCTGGAAGTCACGAGTCTCTGGTCCCTGTCGCTCCCAGATCAGGTTCGCCCATGCTAGTACCCTGCCAGTGAGCAGAGAAACAATGTGGGCAATCCTGGCGCCATCAGACGGAAATGCTCTGGCATGAACAGAGAAGTGGATCTGGCACTGATTGAGGAATCAGCTGCAGGTACTTGCGTCTCCGTTGTAACGAGGCGGTAGTGGTAGCGAGAATCGGGGGGGGGGGGGGGGAATCAGCACTGGTGCTAACAGGAGGATCAGTCCGAACAGGTGAGGAGGCTGCATCTTGTGCATCTAGCCGCCGTACAATGGAATTCATGGCCAGGAGGAGTTGGTCCTGTCGTGAACGTAGGTATTGCAGATCTGCCTGCACCGCTTGAGACGACATAGTCTTAGGTGGACCAGCAGGGTCCACGGCCTGAGCGTACTGTCACGTAGGGTGCATGGACCCACTGGGCCGTACCGCCTTGACGGTATGACAGCTGGCCAACAGGATACAAGTCAAAGTCGATAGTTTGAATAGGTGTACCTGTGGTAACCTCAGACAGCAGCAAGATAGTCTCCGGATGGGACTTCAGCAGCAGGCAGACACCAGGCGTGGTGTAACAAGGTAGATGTAGTACTCAGCACAACACGACTACAACTCTCAACGACACTAGGACCAGGATAGCATGGGATACAGGTAGCAGGAACGGGAACACTGGGAACTGGAAAACACTTAAGGGACCATTTGCAGAGACGAACATAGGTAAACGACAAGAACGCTCAGGCAATGCAGGAAGGGGCAGGGCCCTTCTTATAGTCCAGGTTGCTCATGGGCTAATTTGGGTATCAAATTCAGGTGTGCGCGCTGGCCCATAAAGACCGGGCCTACGGGACACAGCAGAGTGGAGCAGAAGTGAGCGCTGGCATCTCCTGAGATGCGGGCCAGCGCTCACTGATCCATGGCTGCAGCCATCAGGAGGGGAGTAAACCTGACGGCCCGCGGCCATGGGTGTTACAGGGAAGAGGGTCCTATCAAGTACTAATAAGGTGGACCTAATGAAGTGGCCGCATTCAAGTTTAAGTTATGTGAAAATTTGATTGCAAATTGTTGTGCTATTCCTTTGCCGACCTAGATTTATCTGGTCTTGTTTTTCTGCATAATAAAATAAGTGATATATTTAACTCTGATGGAGTGGAAGAGGGGTAGAGGGGAAAACTCTGGACGTTTTAAAACATCCTTGCAGAGATAGTTGTGGACCACCAGTACATTTATAGTCTATGGGCAGTCAGCAACTGGTTAAAATAGGTGCTTCCTAATAATCATTGATCTGTTTTTCTTTTAATCCAATATAAAAACTACATCTTTAAAAAACCTTCTTAACCCCTTCCTGACCACCCCACATAGATTAACGGGCTGCAGCACTGGTCCCTGTGCCTGCAGCCCGTTAATCTACGTGTGCTCCTAACAGAGCACACAGGCATTCTCTACAGCCCCGGCATCTCCCAGTACGGGCTGCTACTAGCAGCCTTAGTACTGGGGGAAAACATTGGGTTGGATCAATAGCGACCGCCGCATTTAAGTTGTTATAACAATATTGACACCCCGCTACGCGATTGCGGGGGCCGATTGTTGCTATGGAAACGGAAGCCTAACAAAGGCTTCCGGTCTGCCATCTATGGATGGCGATTAGGTCCTGTCAGATTCAGGACCTAATATGCCCCCTGTCAATGTGAAACTGACAGGTATAAATACATAAGTATTGCAGGGTATTATAACAACGATCCAACAATTGGATCTTCAAAAAAAAAAAAAGTAAAAAACAAATACTAAAACGTAAAAAAGTACAATTTCAAAATAATGAAATTAAAAACCGACCTTTTTCCTTTATAAAGCCCTTTATTATTAGAAAAAATAAATAAACTAAGCGCAATTGGTATCGCCGCATCCGTAACGGCCTGAACTATAAAAACATAATGTAATTTATAGTCACTTCAGCTCCCAAAAAACTTGAATAAAAAGGGATCAAAAATGGTACCAATAAAAACTACAGTTTATTCCGCAAAAAACAAGCCCTCACACAACTTTCTTGATGGAAAAAGTTGTGACTCTTAGAATATGGCGACACAAAAACGAAATTGTTTTTTTTTTTTAAAACCGTGATTTTATCGTGCAAACACCTTAAAACATAAAAAACTATAAACATATGGTATCGCCGTAATCGCATTGACCCGCAGAATAAATTAAATATGTCATTTATAGCGCACAGTGAACGCCGTAAAAAAAAAAGAATAAAAAACAATAGAAGTTTTCACGGCCTAATTACACTAAATACAGCAAAAAAACCTATGGGATCAAGATGCTCAATATACCCCAAGATAAATTCTTTTTAGGGCTGTAGTTTCCCAAATGGGGTCACTTCTGGGGGGGGAGGGGGTGTCCACTGATTTGGTCCTGCAGGGGCTTTGCAAATGCGACCTGAAACCTGAAAACCAATCCAGCAAACTTGAGCTCCAAAAGCCAAATAGCGCTCCTTCCCTTCTAAGCCCTGTCGTGTGTCCAAACAGCTGTTTATTACCACTTATGGGGTATTGCCGTAATCAGGAGAAATTGCTTTACAAATCTTGGGGTGCTTTTTCTTCTTTATTTCTTGTAAAAATTGACAATTTCTACGTTTTATTGGAAAAAAATTAGATTTTCATTTTTAGGGACGGATTCCACTAGATTCAGCAAAAAACCTGTGGGATTAAAATGCTCACTATACCCCTTGATAAATTCCTTGAGGGGTGTAGTTTGCCAAATAGTGTATTTTTGGGGGTGCTTCCACTGTTTTGGCCCCACAAGACCTCTTCAAACCTGACATGGTGCCTAAAATATATTCCAATAAATAGGAGGCCCCAAAATCCTCTAGGTGCTCCTGTGCTTCTGAGGCCTGTGCTTCAGTCCATTAGCACACTAGGGCCACATGTGGGAGATTTCTAAAAACTGCAGAATCTGGGCAATAAATATTGAGTTGCGTTTCTCTGGTAAAACCTTTTGTTTTACAGTACAAAATGGATTTTCTGACAAGAAAAAATTTTGCTTTGCTTTAATTCCTGTGAAACACCTAAACGGTTAAGAAACTTTCTAAATGTTGTCTTGAAAACTTTGAGGGTGCAGTTTTTAAAATTGGGTGACCTATGGGGGTTTCTAATATATAAATCCCTCAAAGCCACTTCAGAAGTGAACTGGTCCCTATAAAAATAGGTTTTGGAAAATTTCTTCAAAACGTGAGAAATTGCTGCTAAAGTTCTAAGCCTTGTAATGTCCTAGAATAAAAGGATGTTCAAAAAAACTATGCCAACATAAAAGTAGACACATGGGAAATGTTAATTAGTAACTATTTTGTGTGGTATTACTATCTGTTTTACAAGTAGATAAATAGAAATTTAGAAAAATGTTAATTTTTGCAAATTTTCTCTAAAGTTTGGTGTTTTTCACAAACAAATACTGAATTTATTGATCACATTTTTCCACTAACATAAAGTACAATATGTCACGAGAATACTATCTCAGAATCGCTTGGATAGGTAAAAGCATTCCCAAGTTAATGCCACTTAAAGTGCGTCCACAAGGCCAAAACAGGCTCAGTCCTGAACGGGTTAAAGACCTTTAAAGCTACCAAATTTTTTGACAATTTTTCAGAGTAATCTGTTATATGTGTGTACAGGAGGAATAACACTATTTCTGGCCAATACATGACTTGTATATAGTATTTTATTAGGAGTATTCTCTCTGCAGGGTCTATCTTTCTCAGTTTTCCCTGAAGTAGTGGACGGAGCCTAACTGCTATCATGTCTTCTATACACAGCTAGGACCGAGCAGAGAGCCATACTAGTCTCTGTAGCATACCCTTAGAAGTTGCAGAAGAATGGAATACATCAAACAGCAGTAAGGAGAAGTAGGAGGAAAATCCAGCACTGAGGTGACATATAACTCTTACCAGCAGCCTGTGTCTCTGTCTGCTTCTGCTCTCCCCTCTCCTCTTTAAATACTTTTATTGGCAACAGAGTATGTGTTTTTATGCCCCTGCTCTATCCTTTTGCTCCCCCTACCCTGTCCATAGACTTCTATGGACTGCAACATTTGTTTTCCCTCTCTCTCTGCTCCGGCTTCCCCCCATCCTCCAGACTTTTATGGGCAGCAGCATCTGTCTCCCTCTCAACTAGTGGCACTAATTTCACATACAATTTTAATGAATAAAACTTAATTGTAACGGTAAGTAAATTCCAAAGTTGATATATATTAGCTATACTATTAGAATAGCATAAGTTGTTTGAAAAGCTATTGTCCATTTAAAGAGGCTCTGTCACCACTTTAGTAATGCCCTGTCTTTTAGCTAATCTAATAGGCGCTGAAAATTATGTCCCAAAATGTTTATTATTTTAAAAGTTATGAGCTTTTTTTTCTAAATATGTAAATTAGCCTTTATTAGACAACTGGGAGAGAGTGATTCTTCTGAGGTGGAGCTACCTCACAGCCTCTTACGCTCTCCTATCAGCACAAAGCTGCTTCACACAGTATGAGAGAGTGAGGCTGGAGGGAGGGGGGGGGAAATCACTTCAAACAGCCATATCTCTAAATGTGGACCACCTAGAACAGCGGTTCTGGTGGCATATGAAAGAGGAGATTCTAATCTTTCATATGACAGTTCTATCTGTGACAGAACCGGAGATATCGCCAGTTGAGCACACAGTCGGGTATAGAAGCTGTATACTATATGATCACGCTGTGTTGCTGGGCAGGGAAGGGGGAGAAGCTGTATGATAATTGGACAGCGTCATACAGAAAACATTACACCGCCCAGACTGAAAAAAGAATCACCTCCTATTTGGCCATTGGAGCCAAAATAGTATATTTTGAAAAGTGCTCATAACTTTGCAAAGAATAAACGTCTTTTTTAAACATATCACACTGTAGTTATCAGCAGAAAAGCACCTATTAGATTAGTTAGGGAATAAACTAGTGACAGAGACTCTTTAAAGAAGACATGTTCCAAAAGCTATTTAGTGCACAATAGATTATAGCGGAGATCTGATTGCTTGATATTGCAGCCTAAGGTTGTACTATGGAAATATCCTGAAGACAACATGTCCCCCTGTGACTTTTGTGCAGAATGGTCATGGCGACCTTGTGTGTTTTCTAATAGTTCTTCAATTCTCGTCATATATATATATATATATATATATATATATATATATATATATATATACACACACATATATGTGGCACGAGTGCGTAAGTCATCTTTAACAATATGACACTTACACACAGTGTCCTGGCAGTTATACATGGCAGTAGACAGGGTAAGAGACAGGTAAGCCATATGGACTAAATAAACAAACTTGTATACAGTACATTATAATTATTATAGTTCATAGTTTATCTGTTTCCTCAAAAAAACACATCACGTTTACTACCTCACTCATCGTTGTAGCTGCTTGCTTACAATCCTACCGCCCATTCATGCCTTTGGTAAAGTCTATCCTCATCAGTCCCGCTCTTCTTTGCCCCCATGCACTATTCACATTCCTTAATCACCTCACACCATCTTATCCCGCTGCTCAACACAAAAGTCGTTTTCCTAAATCACTGAACCATCTGTAGATTCTCTCCATTCTCCTGCTGTTAGCTGCAGGGTACATCTCTCCTAACCCTGGTCTTCCCATTTCTACTGCTAAATTCAACCCCTTACCTGCCACACAAAGAAATCCTGCTAATCCGAACATTCATTGTACATCTTCTCCTGTCTCTTAACTGTGCACTCTGGAATTCCTGCTCCGTGTGCAACAAACTCACCTTTATTTATGACTTATTTCTTTCTAACTATCTCAACCCCCAAACTCCTACAAAAACATGGCTACACCTGTCTGACACGGCTTCTCCTGCTGCTCTATCTTATGGTGGTCTCCACTTCTCTCATACCCCCAGGGGGTTGAGAACAGGCAGGGTGGAGGAGTAGGCATACTTCTTTCCCCAGACTGCACTTTCCAGGTCATTCCCCCCGTACCCACACTCACATTTCCATCCTTTGAAGTCCACACCCTCAGACTCTTTCGCCCATTCTTCCTACCATCCCTGGGCCTCACCTGGATCATTTTGCGGCCTCGCTTCTACAATTCCTATCCTCTGAAACACCCACTCATCATGGGTGATTTTAACATCCCCATTGATAGCTCAATCTCCTCATCTGCCTCCAAATTTCTATCTTTAACCTCCTTCTTAGGCCTTTCACAATTAACTAATTCCTCTACACATGAGGACGGGCATTCTCTTAATCTGGTCTTCCTCAGACTCTGCACTGTATCTGACTTTATGAACTCTACTCTCCCGCTCTGACCACAACCTTCTCTCCTTTACTATCAAAAATTATTTGCCTCCTCAGATCATGCCTACCCATCAGACATACAGAAATCTACATGCCATTAACACTCAGCAACAGTCTACATTGTCCCCTATCTGTTCCATATCCGGTCCCAATCTGGCTGCCAAACATTACAATAATTCTCAAAAACACTCCGAACCACCAGACACAGACGACGACAACCCTGGCACACGCCTCAATCCCGATTTCTTCAGCTGTGCTCGAGATGCACCGAACGTCTGTGGAGAAAATCGCTTTTGTCAGCAGATTTCCTCCATTACAAATTTATGCTCAAAACTTACAACTCTGCCCCCCACCGTGCCAAACAAGTATATTTCACCTCTCTCATCTCCACACTAGCTAATAATCTAAAACGACTCCCTGATACTTTTAATTCCCTCCTTAGTACTAAAGTGAAGACGCCGATCACAGATCTCAATGTTGAAGACCTGGCCACTAATTTTAAAGTTAGAATTGACAACATCCGGCATGATATTATCTCTCAGTCCCCTATTAACATCGATCCTCTTCCCTCCCGCACTCCCTCATCTTCGCTTTCAGCATTTGACCCAATAACAGAAGAAGTCTCTAGGCTCCTCTCTTCTTCTCGTCCTACTACCTGACCCTATCCCCTCACACCTCGTGCAGTCTCTCTCCCCGGCTATCACCGGTCACCTGACTAAAATATTTAACACCTCTTTCTTCTGGAATCTTTCCCTCCTCTTTTAAACATGCCATTATAAACCCATTACTGGAAAAAACCAACTCTTGACCCATCCAGCGCTGCTAACTACCGACCAGTCTCTAATCTGCCCTTCGTCTCCAAACTTCTGGAACGCTTGGTCTACTCTCAACTTATCTGCGATCTCTCTGCTAACTCTATTCTTGACCCTTTACAATCTGGTTTCCGCACTCCACAGAAACTGCCCTTACTAAAGTCTCATATGATCTTTTCTCTCTACACAGCCCCTATTGGACAAACCCTCAGCAGATTTGGCTTCCAGTACTATCTCTATGCTGATGACCAAACTATAGACCTCTTCTCATGACATGACCCCTGCTTTAATACAAACCACCAGTGATTGTCTGTCTGCTGTCTCTAACATCATGTCCTCTATCTAAAACAGAATCTTTCTAAAACGGAGCTCCTTGTGTTTCCATCATCAGATAACCTCCCTAAACCTGATGTCTCCATCTGTGTGTTTGGTACTACCATAATACCCAGGCAGCATGCCCGCTGTCTTGGGGTAATTTTCAACTCGGATCTTTCCTTTACTTCGCACATTCTATCACTTACACGCTCCTGTCATTTTCACCTCAAAAACATCTTCGGAATCCGCCCTTTTCTTATTGTGGAAACAGCCAAAACTCTCATTGTTGCTCTGATTCACTCTCGTCTTGACTACTGTAACTCATTACAAGTAGTCTTCCCACACTAAACTCTCCCCTCTTCAATCTGTCCTGAATGCAGTCGTATCTTTCTGACCAACCGCTACACCAACGCCTCTACCCTGTGCCAGTCACTGCACTGGTTGCCCATTCCCTTCAGAATTAAATTCAAACTTATTGCGCTCACCCACAAAGCTCTCCACAGTGCTGCACCCCCTTACATCTCCTCCCTCATTAATGCTTACCACCCTACCAGTGCTCTACGTACTGCGAACCACCTTAGATTAACATCCTCCATAATCCGATCCTCCCATTCCCGTCTCAAAGACATCTCTCGTTCTGCCCCAGTCCTCTGGAATGCGCTACCACAGACAATCAGATTAATTCCTAACATCCAGTTTCAAGCGTGCCCTGAAAATACACTACCGTTCAAAAGTTTAGGGTCACTTAGAAATTTCCTTATTTTTGAAAGAAAAGCACTGTTTTTTTCAATGAAGAGAACATTAAATTAATCAGAAATACACTCTATACATTGTTAATGTGGTAAATGACTATTCTAGCTGCAAACGTCTGGTTTTTAATGCAATATCTACATAGGTGTATAGAGGCCCATTTCCAGCAACCACCACTCCAGTGTTCTAATGGTACATTGTGTTTGCTAACTGTGTTAGAAGGCTAATGGATGATTAGAAAACACTTTAAATCCCTTGTGCAATTATGTTAGCACCGCTGTAAACAGTTTTGCTGTTTAGAGGAGCTATAAAACTGACCTTCCTTTGATCTAGTTGAGAATCTGGAGCATTACATTTGTGGGTTCGATTAAACTCTCAAAATGGCTAGAAAAAGAGAGCATTCATGTGAAACTCGACAGTCTATTCTTGTTCTTAGAAATGAAGGCTATTCCATGCGAGAAATTGCCAAGAAACTGAAGATTTCCTACAACGGTGTGTACTACTCCCTTCAGAGGACAGCACAAACAGACTCTAACCAGAGTAGAAAGAGCAGTGGCAGGCCCCGCTGCACAACTGAGCAACAAGACAAGTACTGTAATGATGGGGGTAGGGAAACAGACAAGTGAGCCCTAATCTACCCGCCACTCAGTCCCTGCCTACTTGCAACGACCCGCCCTAGGCGACGGGGTACAACTGGGCGACGGTCCCTACGCTCAGTATGTGCACGACAGACAAACAGACAAGGGTACACAAAGCTAAGGGAAATGGGGCAGTTGCCCACGGCAACACCGTGAGCAACAAGAGTGGTGAACGAGCCGAGTTAAACCAGGAGTGGACGAGGTACCAAACGCTGAGCAGGAGAGTAGTGAAGCCGAGTCAAACCAGGAGTGTACGAGCAGGAGAGAAGGTTGTGGTCAGAGCGGGAGAGTAGAGTTCATAAAGTCAGATACAGTGCAGAGTCTGAGGAAGACCAGATTAAGAGAATGCCCGTCCTCATGTGTAGAGGAATTAGTAAATTGTGAAAGGCCTAAGAAGGAGATTAAAGATAGAAATTTGGAGGCAGATGAGGAGATTGAGCTATCAATAGGGATGTTAAAATCACCCATGATGAGTGGGTGTTTCAGAGGATAGGAATTGTAGAAGCGAGGCCGCAAAATGATCCAGGTGAGGCCCAGGGATGGTAGGAAGAATGGGCGAAAGAGTCTGAGGGTGTGGACTTCAAAGGATGGAAATGTGAGTGTGGGTACGGGGGGAATGACCTGGAAAGTGCAGTCTGGGGAAAGAAGTATGCCTACTCCTCCACCCTGCCTGTTCTCAACCCCCTGGGGGTATGAGAGAAGTGGAGACCACCATAAGATAGAGCAGCAGGAGAAGCCGTGTCAGACAGGTGTAGCCATGTTTCCGTAGGAGTTTGGGGGTTGAGAGAGTTAGAAAGGAATAAGTCATAAATAAAGGTGAGTTTGTTGCACACGGAGCAGGAATTCCAGAGCGCACAGTTAAGAGACAGGAGAAGATGTACAATGAATGTTCGGATTAGCAGGATTTCTTTGTGTGGCAGGTAAGGGGTTGAATTTAGCAGTAGAAATGGGAGGATCAGTGTTAGGAGAGATGTACCCTGCAGCTAACAGCAGGAGAATGGAGAGAATCTACAGATGGTTCAGTGATTTAGGAAAACGACTTTTGTGTTGAGCAGCGGGATAAGATGGTGTGAGGTGATTAAGGAATGTGAATAGTGCATGGGAGCGAAGGAGAGAGGGACTGATGAGGATAGACTTTACCAAAGGCATGAATGGGCGGTAGGATTGTAAGCAAGGAGCTACAACGATGAGTGAGGTAGTAAACGTGATGTGTTTTTTTGAGGAAACAGATAAACTATTAACTATAATAATTATAATGTACTGTATACAAGTTTGTTTATTTAGTCCATATGGCTTACCTGTCTCTTACCCTGTCTACTGCCATGTATAACTGCCAGGACACTGTGTGTAAGTGTCATATTGTTAAAGATGACTTACGCACTCGTGCCACATATATGTGTATATATATATATATATATATATATGACGAGAATTGAAGAACTATTAGAAAACACACAAGGTCGCCATGACCACTCTGCACAAAAGTCACAGGGGGACATGTTGTCTTCAGGATATTTCCATAGTACAACCTTAGGCTGCAATATCAAGCAATCAGATCTCCGTTATAATATATTGTGCACTAAATAGCTTTTGGAACATGTCTTCTTTAAAGAGTCTCTGTCACTAGTTTATTCCCTAACTAATCTAATAGGCGCTTTTCTGCTGATAACTACAGTGTGATATGTTTAAAAAAGACGTTTATTCTTTGCAAAGTTATGAGCACTTTTCAAAATATACTATTTTGGCTCCAATGGCCAAATAGGAGGTGATTCTTTTTTCAGTCTGGGCGGTGTAATGTTTTCTGTATGACGCTGTCCAATTATCATACAGCTTCTCCCCCTTCCCTGCCCAGCAACACAGCGTGAGCATATAGTATACAGCTTCTATACCCGACTGTGTGCTCAACTGGCGATATCTCCGGTTCTGTCACAGATAGAACTGTCATATGAAAGATTAGAATCTCCTCTTTCATATGCCACCAGAACCGCTGTTCTAGGTGGTCCACATTTAGAGATATGGCTGTTTGAAGTGATTTCCCCCCCCTCCCTCCAGCCTCACTCTCTCATACTGTGTGAAGCAGCTTTGTGCTGATAGGAGAGCGTCAGAGGCTGTGAGGTAGCTCCTGAGTGGTGGAAGATGGAGTCAGTCTCACAGACATAGAAGCAGGTGCAGACTGATTACCTATGGGCGTATACACAGAAGCTGTGCCTGGCAGATCCTTTACAAGTACATTTGTAAAGGATCTGCCAGGCACAGCTTCGGGGTTAACGCCCATAGGTAATCAGTCGGCACCTGAGTCTATGTCTCTGAGACTGACTCCAGCTTCCACCACTCAGGCTGGCAGGCTTAAGAGTGGGAGAGCCTATCGCAGCCTGGCCAGACGGAGCTAGCTCCCGCCCTCTGTCTATTTATACCTGCCTTTCCTGTTCCTCCTTGCTTGTGATTCTTCTCGTGTGATTTCCTGGCCCTGCTGCAGCTTCTAACTATTTGACCCTGCTTCATACTGACCCTGGCTTACTGATTACTCTCCTGCTCTGCATTTGGTACCTCGTACACTCCTAGTTTGACTCGGCTCGTTCACCTCTCTTGTTGCTCACGGTGTTGCCGTGGGCAACTGCCCCATTTCCCTTAGTTTTGTGTTCCCTTGTCTGTTTGTCTCATGCACCTTACTGAGCGTAGGGACCGCCGCCCAGTTGTACCCCGTCGCCTAGGGCGGGTCGTTGCAAGTAGGCAGGGACAGAGTGGCGGGTAGATTAGGGCTCACTTGTCCGTTTCCCTACCCCTATCATTACAACATTAGATTCTCTAGTTTGAGAAATAGACGCCTCACAGGTCCTCAACTGGCAGCTTCATTAAATAGTACCCGCAAAACGCCAGTGTCAACATCTACACTGAAGAGGCGACTCCGGGATTCTGGCCTTCGGGGCAGAGTGCCAAAGAAAAAGCCATATCTGAGACTGGCTAATAAAAGGAAAATATTAATATGGGCAAAAGCACACAGACATTGGACAGAGGAAGATTGGAAAAAAAGTGTTATGGACAGACAAATCGAAGTTTGAGGTGTTTGGATCACACAGAAGAACATTTGTGAGACGCAGAACAACTGAAAAGATGCTGGAAGAGTGCCTGACGCCATCTGTCAAGCATGGTGGAGGTAATGTGATGGTCTGGGGTTGCTTTGGTGCTGGTAAAGTGGGAGATTTGTACAAGGTAAAAGGGATTTTGAATAAGGAAGGCGATCACTCCATTTTGCAACGCCATGCCATACCCTGTGGACAGCGCTTGATTGGAGCCAATTTCATCCTACAACAGGACAATGACCCAAAGCACACCTCCAAATTATGCAAGAACTATTTAGGGAAGAAGCAGGCAGCTGGTATTCTATCTGTAATGGAGTGGCCAGCGCAGTCACCAGCTCTCAACCCCATAGAGCTGTTGTGGGAGCAGCTTGACCGTATGGTACGCAAGAAGTGCCCATCAAGCCAATCATACTTGTGCGAGGGCCTTCTGGAAGCATGGGGTGAAATTTCACCCGATTACCTCAGCAAATTAACAGCTAGAATGCCAAAGGTCTGCAATGCTGTAATTGCTGCAAATGGAGCATTCTTTGACAAAAGCAAAGTTTGAAGGAGAAAATTATTATTTCAAATAAAAATCATTATTTCTAACCTTGTCTATGTCTTGACTAGATTTTCTAGTCATTTTGCAACTCATTTGATAAATATAAGTGTGAGTTTTCATGGAAAACACAAAATTGTCTGGGTTACCCCAAACTTTTGAACGGTAGTGTACATATTTTCAACAAGGACTATAACATTCCCTAATCGGACTCCTTTACATGGCCCCCCTTTTACATTAGTCATCAGAACCTGACCCCTTCATTCAGCAGTATCTCCCAGACTCCTTGCACCCTAATACACTTCATGTCTGTCACACACAGATATGCGCTGAGCCCGCTCCATATTCTGCGGATGACAGCTGTGTATTACAGCCGACACCCGGACTAACGGCCAGGAACAACAATCGCTTAAAACTTTATGTAACTATTTTTATTAGTTCCCCTATGGGATTTGAACCAGAGATAGTAAGATTGCTGGTTCAATACACTGCAATAATAATGTATCATAGTGTATTATAATTTTTACATGCTCCTGATGCACTAGGCTTCGTATCATATTTTGGGAGGGGCATGACCGGAATCATAGAACACATTGTAGAGAACTTCTAAGTGCAGTCACAGCTCCCTCAGCTCCTGCACTATGTATAACACATTGTCTGAAGTGTTAGTGTACTGTAGAACTAAGGAGGAACCCAAACTTAACAAACCTCCCAATTCACTTTCTAATGTCATTATTACTTACCTGTGGTAACACCTCCTGGAATTTCCCCCTCCACTTCACTCTTACACGGTTGATCGCCCCTCATCTGCTCTTCTTCTGCTTCTTCCTCCGCTTTATTATTAGTCATATCTTCCCCCTGATTTCACATATGGAACAATTCAGTACAATACAGCAGGGAGTGCGAAGAATCCAACAGATGAACATTAAAAAAACACCAAAAAGCTCCGCGCCCCCCCTATATAGATCTGGTATAGGACTCAGCTTCTTCTACCTGATGATCCTCTGGGACATTGTGATTTTCCTCTGGACAGTCCTGGGAATACAGAGGACTGGGACATCTCTCTGGTGGATTTCTCCTACTGGATCCATCTGTAGGAAACACACAGTGACTGAATACATGACTACTGTATATTTGTCTATATATCAGACACTTCTCTCTACACTTCTATGTTTACTGATCAGAGCCGAAATTACAATGTTGAGGTCCTCATTACCTGGGTGAAGGACCCTACGCCTTGAAAGATGCAGACCGAAAGTAAACTGTAACCTACCAGAGCGAACGGCGAGGTGCTGACGTCTCCCTGCTCCGACATAGTATTTAATTGTATCTGCGTTCTATGGATGCGGTTACACATGAAAGTGGCGGGACTCATGGCGCCTCTATTTTAAGAGTTCCCTGCAACTAAAAAAGATGTCAAGGTGTCACCTGCTTATTATCCTCTTAAAGGCTGTGTACACCTTTATAGAAAATATTTTCTATACATTTGTATTAACTCCTTCACTACATCCCTACGGCTATATACGTTCCACTGTCAATATCCCGTGCATTTGCCACATATATAAACGTTGGCAAAATGGAATAGGGTTTAATGTGTGCAGTGCTGCTTCAGTGCACTTTCAAGTCTGCACTTTCAAGTCTGCCGGCTCTCTCCACAAGTGCCGGTACACCTCCCCCTTAGTTTCATTAAACGTAATAACCAAACCCCTGCCGATAACACCTCAACCCCCTGTAGATAGCGCCACACCATCTCCCATAGATAGCGCCACCCCCCTGTAGATAGCGCCACTGTAGCTCCCCCTAGGAGCGGAATCCCTTACCAGAGCGTTGCCATTACTTTGGCCGGGAATTGTGCTTCTAGAGGGAGCATCTCACATCTCTGTCAATATATGGACAGGGACAGTGATGCCAGGGACTCATCGGGGAGTGGAATCCTATTTTTGACCTCTTGAAGAGAGAACCATTTCTCAAATCTGACGTGTCACTTTAAAAGTATATACGCACGGCGCAGATTAGCTGCAGATTTTCTGCAAAGTTTTTAACTGTGTGAAAATATGCAATGTATTACAGTAGGCGCAATGAGGATGAGATTTTAACAAATCTCATCCATGCGCTGCGCAGAAAATATACAGAAAAGCGGTTCAGATTCTCAATCTACAACATGTCAATATCTCTTGTGAAAATGCTGCGGAATTTCCACACAGAAAATCCAGTAAGAAGTTCCGCAGTGTTTACGCCATGTGTAGACGTACTATAAGTAGAAATAAGATTTTACTTATCCAAGTCATTCTTAGAATGTTTTTTCGGAACACATTGTACTTTATATTAGTGGTAAATTTAGCTCCATCCATTCTGTTTCATAGTTAATAAGGATGAAAAAACACACAAGTTCATCAAGACCAACCTATAATCTGACCGTGTTGCTCCAGAGGAAGACAAAACCCCCCATGAGGTGGATGACAATTGTCTCATTAGGGGAAAACTCCTCCCCGACTCCAAATCTGGAAATCACAATAAATCCCTGGATCACCGTCCCATCTCCAGAATCTAGTACCCAGAACTTGTAATATTAAAGAGAACCTCCGATTATACTGACATTATATAGGAATCTATAATACTGCCGGAGTGTGACAATAATCGTCTTTCTAAATGACTTGTATTACCATGTTTACTTCTGACTACATCACGGACTGCCCATCATCCGCGCTGCCGGCTGCTCATACCTCTTAGGAGACAGCGCGTCCTAATAGTCTCTATGACTCCCGTATACAGAACGGCCGCCAGCGCTGTACAATGTAATGTGACATCTAATACAGAGTTACGAGCAGCCGGCAACGAGGACTATGGGCAGTCCGTGGTGTATTTAGAAACAAAAATGGTAATAAAAATCATTTAGAAAGACGATTATCAGCACACTACGGCAGTAGAATAGCTTGACATATGATTTCAGTATAACTGGAGGCACTTTACAATATTTATAAGAAAGGCGTTCGGGTCCTCCATTGCTTAATGAACCAACAATCACAACATCCTGTGGCAGAGAGTTCCAAAGTCTCACTGCTCTTACAGTAAAGAGTCCCCGTCTATGTTGGTATAGAAACCTTCTTTCCTCCAGATGTAGAGGATGCCCCTTTGTCCATGTCACAGGCCCAGTTGTAAAAAGATCATTAGAAAGATCTCTGTCCTGTCCAATTATATACTTGTACATTGTAATTAGATCGCCCCTAAGCCGTATTTTTTCTAAACAGAATAGCCCCAAGTTTGATGACCTTTCTCGGTTCTGCAATCCACCCATTCCCTTAACCCCTTAAGGACACAGCCAATTTTGGCGTTGAGGACAGAGCAATTTTTTTACATTTCCCTCTTTGCATCCCGACGCTCATAACTCTTTTATTTTTTGTACAACGTAGCTGTATGAGACTTTGTCTTTTGCGGGACGAGTTGTACTTTATGTAGGTACCATTTTTTGGTACAAATACATAATCGTTTAATTTCTAAAAAAAAATATTTTCGCGAAAATGCAGAAAAAAATAAAAATAAAAAAAAAAAGCAGTTCCGCAGCAGTTTTAATATATATATATTTTTTTACACCATACACCGATCATCATAAATAATGTTATACATGTGTTGTATAGGTTGTTACGGTCGTGGTGATACCAAATATGTCTATATTATTTCGTGTTTTTGGCCTTATATATTTTAAAAAGTTTATTTATTATAAAAAATGTGTGTGTGTATTTTTTTTACTTTTTATTTATTTATCATTAATTGTTTTTTTTTTACATTCATTTAACTTTTTCTTTTAATCCCATAAAGGGATTTATCATTTAGATTTTTATTTTGTAACTGCAATGTACTGGCATAGATCTATATACCAGTATATTAGCCTGTTACTGATTGTATACAGGCGGCAGTTAGGGCAGACCTCAGTATGCCCTAACAACAGGAAATATGTTCACTCAGCCCTGGGGTCCTTCAATGGACCCTGGGCTGTCTGCCCATACGAGTTGTGGGCTTTGATCGCGTCACAGTTATCTTCTGTGACGCGATCAAGGTGCAGTCCCCCCTCTTTGAACGCCGCGATCAGCTTTCATCACGGCATTCAGAGGGTTAACGGCGGAGAGAAGATGTTTCTCTTCTCTCCACTGTCAGAGCGGGTCCGTGGCTGTGTATTACAGCCGTTGCCCCGCTCTCGATCGCACGCAGAGACAGCTGTCACACAGGACGAGTATGCTCGTCCTAATGCGCGAAGTGCTCGCCGCTCAGGACGAGCATACTCGTCCTGTGTTGGCAACCAGTTAAATACCTTGGTCGCCCTCCTCTGCACCCGTTCTAGTTCAGCCATGTCCTTTTGATACACAGGTGCCCAAAATTGTACCCAATATTCCACGAGTGGTCTGACTAGTGATTTGTATCTAGGCCTCTTATGCTGTAACCCCTGATTTGATTTGCTTTGGCAGCAGCTGCCTGCCACTGGTTGCTAAAGTTAAGTTTACTGTCCACCACTTTTTTATTGGCCCTGAAGTCTTTTATGGCTTGGGTGCTATATAATAAACCTTGTGTATGTCTCTGTGCTACCACCAGCGGACAAGAATCTGCACTGAATCGTCTGTTAGGGTATGTTCACACGAGGGCGTCCGTAACGGCTGAAATTACGGGGATGTTTCAGCCTGAAAACATCCCCGTAATTTCAGCCGTACCGGCATGTGCAGGCGCTTGAACGCCGCGTCAATTACGGGCGTAATTAGCGCTGCTATTCATTGGAGTCAATGAATAACGGCTCTAATTACGGCCAAAGAAGTGACAGGTCACTTCTTTGACGCGGGCGTCTAGTTACGCGCCGTCATTTGACAGCGGCGCGTAAATATACGCCTCGTGTGAACAGACAAACGTCTGCCCATTGCTTTCAATGGGCAGATGTTTGTCAGCGCTATTGAGGCGCTATTTTCAGACGTAATTCGGGGCAAAAACGCCCGAATTACGTCCGTAAATAGGCTGTGTGAACATACCTTTAGAAATTATACAACCTGTCCTGTAAGAAGCCAATGGGAGTTGTATAATCTACATTATCTGAGGATAATCGCTACTTAACCGCTTGGCACTGCAGCCATTTTTAGTTTTTCATGATTTCCTCCCCGCTTTTATTTATTTCTCAGTGGACATAGCCATACGAGGGCTTGTTTTTTGCTGGACACGTTGTAGTTTTTAATATAACTAATGTACCATGTAATGTACTGGGAAACTGAAAAATAATTCTTTGTGTGATGGAATTAGATAAAAAACTAATATTCCTCCATTGTTTTTTGGTTTCATGGTCATGGTGTTCACCGTGCGGTAAAAATAACATGTTAACTTTATTCTGCGGGTCAGTATTATCACGGTGATAGCAGCCATATGGAGTGGGCTCAGCCCGTGAGCCCGATCCATACGTCTCCCCCGCACACAGTGTTGTCATGGTGCGGCAAGTGGTTAAAGAGCATCTCTCATCAACATGTGTTTATTGCGCCATTCTCCTATGCTGAACTATAACCCAATTGTGGCCTAACAAAGAAGGAGCCCCCTGTGGCTTTTTAGGGCACAATTTTTGCTTAAATGATTTGCAGCCATTTTTTGAGACCCGCAGAGGTTCTTAGTTTTGTGAACTACTAGTCTAAAGCCGGCCATACACTCAAGATGTCATGTGAACCATCGTTCCTCCCCTCCTCCATATACATGAACGCTCGGTAGTGCGTATATGCGTTTTCCATATTGAGAAAGCACTGCCGGACTCCTCTGATAGTGACTTATCTATTAACAAAAGAATCCACAGCCCGATCCTTCTCTCTGCCGACATCTGACGTCTGGGGAGAGTTGGGAAGTCGCCATTCACATTAGAAAATCAGCGGGTCCGGACGATATACATCTAGTGTGTATGACCAGCTTAGCACACTGGCGGAGATATGATGACTGGCAGGAACATACACCTGGTACGACTGCCCGACCTCCACACTGAAAAGGAGTGGCATTTCACAGAATATGATTATCTTGTTCCTCCCCACAAATGTGTAAAGATGTGTAAAGTTATGGCCCCACATCACAGATTTACAGCAGGACATGAGGTAAAGTAAGGAACGTGTGTTTGGAGCTCAGGCATCGGCCCCATCAGGAACGCCTGTCACTCTCAGAGTTCATGAGCAGGATCACAAAGGAAAAGCTGTCAATCATTCTGTGTGGGCGGGGCAAGCAGGACTCACAGGCGTTCTCTAGAAGTCCTGGCAGCATTTAGAAGGGAACCTGTCAGTAGGTTTGCAGCCACTGAACCCCGAGCATGTCGTTATATAGATGGAGTTTAGTGTTCCAAACCTGCCCACGTCAATACCCTCTGTTTCAGCAAAAGAACTTACAAGTTACTGAGAGGAGTCCAGCGGGGAGGAGCCCAGCGGGGAGGAGTCCAGCGGGGAGGAGTCCAGCGGGAATAAGCGCATGCGCATTACACACATGAAGGAGAGGACCGTACACCTCGCTTTACTGCGCTCGTACAGTGTACTGCTCTTGGCTTCATTTGTACCAAAAGACATAATCTGTCTGGTGAATGGAGCGCTCTGGATTTATTGGACATATAAAGGAAACGTAGGGATCTAATGTGATGTGAAAAGATCAGAAATTGTGATGCGCCTACATTACATTTCACTGTACACACGTCTATGTCCTTCACATGACGGTATGAAGACTTCAACATGGCGCCAGTCCAGCCTGTGCCCACAGTAATGCCAGTATATATCTGTCTCTTCTCACCCTGTGATGTGCGCGGCCGGTAGTCCTCCATCATGACCTCCTCGTACAGATCCTTGTGTCCTTCTAGATACTCCCACTCCTCCATGGAGAAATAGACTGCGAGATCCTGACACCTTATAGGAACCTGACACACACAATGATACAGTCATTACCCAGACACCTCCAGTGCTGTTACTGTAGAATTTCCCAGCATTCCCAGCAGTGTCACCTCTCCAGTCAGCAGCTCAGTTATCTTGTAGATCAGGTCTAAGATCTTCTTCTCATGTATCCGGGAGTGAGGGGGAGGCTCTGTGATGGGGCTCTGACTACTGCTCCATCCCCCTGACTCATGGATGATGGGAGTCGTACAGTCACCCGATGTCTTCTTCACTATTGTGTACTCCTGTGTATGGAGAGAGACACTTAGAGAACTGAACACAGTATTCCCCCCTCAGTAGAAAGAGGGAGATTGTGACCCCGCTGTATAGACCTCTAGTGACCCCACATCTGTAATACTGGAGACCTCACCTACAAAAAGACATTGAGAAAATAGAACGAGGCCAAAACTAAAAAGGAAATAATATTGGGGGACTAGATGGACCATGTTCTCTCCTCCTGCCGTCATCTCCTATGTTTCTATATAGAGGTCATCCTGATCCTCCTGGTCATTCTCATTGATCTACAACATTACTATTGCTGCATTGGTGACATGACACATAACTGACCATATTGGTGGCTGATCTTCAGCTTCTTGACGTCACTTGGAAGGTCTGGACGCTGTTATACAGGACACTGGATTATTCCTATTACTTCCTATTATGTATTGTCCCTTCCCTATGTGGGACTTGTTCTATAATGTAGAAAAGTTTACCTCTCCGCTCAACAGGTAGATGATCTCCAAGGTGAAGTCTAATATTCTTCTGCTCATCTCATTCCTGTCCTTGTCCATCCTTGGTGGGTAATTCAGGAGAAGGAACGTTGTGGAGGAGAAGATGAGAAAACTGGAGGAACTGGAGGATCTAGTACCGCAGACGTCTTTATGAAGAAAGGAGAAGATGGAGATCATACAGGGGACAACATCATGTGTGACATACAGAACCTCACTTATTCATCATTGAGAGGAACATCTTCTCAGAGCCGTCACCACATGGAATAAAGGGGAATCCCAACACGGACATTTCTCCCCAGGATATGCCAGAAATGTCTGATGGATGCGGCCCCACCTCTGGCCGTGCTCGGCTGTTTCTGGACATCCTATACAAGTGAATGGAGAGAGTCGTGCACATGTGTGGTCACCTCTCCATTCATTCTCCACCTGGATGTAGTCATCACCTCACCAGGCGGGTCGGGGGACCCCCGCTCTCCACATAAAAGGTGGGACCCCCATATATCAGACATTTATAGCATATCTCTCAGAGAAGAGTAAAATGAAGACATTTCCCCCCAGAAAATGAAGACCTGACTCCTGACAACCTGACACATGGCGGATACTGCGGAGACATTGCTGACATCTCACAAGACGTGGTTTTTAGGTAAAGATTTTAGTCATGAACAAAAAATAAATGCCATAAAAAAATAAGCCAGAATCGCTATTTTTGCTCACCTTACCTCTAAAAAAGCAAAAATTATAAAAAGTGATCAAAATCTACAGGTCATCCACCAAAAAATAAAACGTCCTCACTCCGCTCCATCAACAGAAAAATAAAAAAGTTATAGCACTGAGAAGGGACAGAGGAGGGAACAGAAACTGGCCTGGTCATTAAGGGGTTAACCTGCGGTGCGGATTATAAACACGCAGGATATTGGATTTATACTGCGAATTCGCTGCACATTTGTTGCAGCATTTTCCATTAAAAAGGCTCTGTCACCAGATTTTGCAACCCCTATCTGCTATGGCAGCAGATCGGCGCTGCAATGGAGATTACAGTAACGTTTTTATTTTTAAAAAACAAGCATTTTTGGCCAAGTTATGACCATTTTTGTATTTATGCAAATGAGGCTTGCAAAAGTACAACTGGGCGTGTTTAAAGTAAAAGTACAACTGGGCGTGTATTATGTGCGTACATCGGGGCGTGTTTACTACTTTTACTAGCTGGGCGTTCTGATGAGAAGTATCATCCACTTCTCTTCACAACGCCCAGCTTCTGGCAGTGCAGATCTGTGACGTCACTCACAGGTCCTGCATCGTGTCGGCACCAGAGGCTACAGATGATTCTGCAGCAGCATCGGCGTTTGCAGGTAAGTAGCTACATGGACTTACCTGCAAATGCTGATGCTGCTGCAGAATCATCTGTAGCCTCTGGTGCTGATGTGTCCTCGCTCGTCTGACACGATGCAGGACCTGTGAGTGACGACACAGCGTGATCTCTTGAGAACACGCTGTGTCTGCACTGCCAGAAGCTGGGCGTTGTGAAGAGAAGTGGATGATACTTCTCTTCAGAACGCCCAGCTAGTAAAAGTAGTAAACACGCCCCGATGTACGCACATAATACACGCCCAGTTGGACTTTTACTTTTCAACACGCCCAGTTGTACTTTTGCAAACCTCATTTGCATAAATACAAAAATGGTCATAACTTGGCCAACAATGCTCGTTTTTTAAAAATAAAACCGTTACTGTAATCTACATTGCAGCGCCGATCTGCTGCAATAGGAGATAGGGGTTGCAAAATCTGGTGACAGAGCCTCTTTAAGTTCAATTGAAATGTCAAGTTCCGCAACAAACGCCATTGTTCCCAGAATCCTCTGCGGCTCCACCGCGTGTTCACAGCAACGCTGCAGGTTACACATATATAGAAAAGAAGGCGTCATGTGACCCCTGCAGCCAATCACAGGCCGGAGAGGTCACGTCATTATAGGGGTCACCTGGACACGGCCGGAAGAGCAGGGACGTGTTGCTATGGTAACGCTGGGAGAGGTGGGGATCGGCCTGGTTGTATTTCTGTAGTAGATATTCGGGAGGATTATACGTCCACCATTTGGGGTGAATATTCGGGGTGATTTCCTGGCGTGTTGTGGGTCGTATTCGCTGCGTGTGAACATTCCCTTAAAACGCACGGTGAACGACATTAACAAGAAATGTATAAAAGTCGGTGAATAAGTTGTATGTCCCGAATATTATGTCATTACAAAACACGACTCGTCCCACAAACCACCCGACCACTACAAAGACCAGAAATAACAACTTACCCCAAAGAGGCCGGCACTGGAGGGGTTAAATCCCGGCTAGGAGTCCAGTGGGCGGGGTCACTCAATGATTGACAGCTCTGCGTATACACACTCATACAGGGGTGACTGATGAGGCTCCCTACCTCTTACACGGAAATAGCTGAAGGACCTGTCATGACGTCACCACCATGTGACAGGGGGAGGAGTTTAGTTTAGAAGTGGAATGAATGAGCGATGTATGAAGGATCTGTGATGATCACGTGACATGAGAGGTCATGAGGAACATGTGACCGATGAAGGAGTAATCGGAGCTAAGCAGTGCAAAATATAACGGGTTGTGTCTAAAGGACATGTGATGACGTCACCACCATGTGACCGGGGACAGAGCTTATCAGTGGGGAGGAGACGTGGTGGATGAAGGACCTGTGATACGTAATGTTGATCATTTAATATGAGAGGCGGGTCTATGTGAGGGGGCGGGGCTCCTGTACTGTGTAAAGTAGTGACGTTGATCACGTGACATGAGTGCGGGCTCTGAGGGGCGTGTGGACGTGATGATGATCATGTGACGTGGGCGGAGCTTTGTGAGTGGGCGGGGCTCTTGCGCTTTGTGGAGAAGTGATGAATTCAGTTTTTTCTTCTATAGGTTGTCCGCAATTGTGTGAGAGCTGAAGCCAAAGGAATGCTGGGAGTTGTAGTCCTCTCCTCATACCCCTCCCTGTAATGTCCTCTGATATCACATAATAACAGTCTGGACATGCTGGGAGTTGTAGTCCTCTCCTCTTATACCTCCTCCCTGTAATGTCCTCTGATATCACATAATAACAGCCTGGACATGCTGGGAGTTGTAGTCCTCTCCTCTTATACCTCCTCCCTGTAATGTCCTCTGATATCACATAATAACAGCCTGGACATGCTGGGAGTTGTAGTCCTCTCCTCTTATACCTCCTCCCTGTAATGTCCTCTGATATCCCATAATAATAGTCTGGACATGCTGGGAGTTGTAGTTCTCTCTTCTTACACTCCTCCCTGTAATGTCCTCTGATATCACATAATAACAGGCTGGACATGCTGGGAGTTGTAGTTCTCTCCTCTTATACCTCCTCCCTGTAAAGTCCTCTGATATCCCATAATAACAGTCTGGACATGCTGGGAGTTGTAGTCCTCTCCTCTTATACCTCCTCCCTGTAAAGTCCTCTGATATCCCATAATAACAGTATGGACATGCTGGGAGTTGTAGTCCTCTCCTCTTATACCTCCTCCCTGTAATGTCCTCTGATATCCCATAATAACAGGCTGGACATGCTGGGAGTTGTAGTTCTCTCCTCTTATACCTCCTCCCTGTAAAGTCCTCTGATATCCCATAATAACAGTCTGGACATGCTGGGAGTTGTAGCCCTCTCCTCTTATACCTCCTCCCTGTAATGTCCTCTGATATCACATAATAACAGTCTGGACATGCTGGGAGTTGTAGTCCTCTTCTCTTATACCTCCTCCTTGTAATGCCCTCTGATATCACATAATAACAGTCTGGACATGCTGGGAGTTGTAGTTCTCTCCTCTTATACCCCCTCCCTGTAATGTCCTCTGATATCACATAATAACAGTCTGGACATGCTGGGAGTTGTAGTCCTCTTCTCTTATACCTCCTCCCTGTAATGTCCTCTGATATCACATAATAATAGTCTGGACATGCTGGGAGTTGTAGTCCTCTTCTCTTATACCTCCTCCCTGTAATGTCCTCTAATATCACATAATAACAGTCTGGACATGCTGGTAGTTGTAGTCCTCTCCTTATACCTCCTCCTGTAATGTCCTCTGATATCCCATAATAACAGTCTGGACATGCTGGGAGTTGTAGTTCTCTCCTCTTATAACGACTCCCTGTAATGTCCTCTGATATCACATAATAATAGTCTGGACATGCTGGTAGTTGTAGTTCTATCCTCTTATACCTCCTCCTTGTAATGTCCTCTGATATCCCATAATAACAACCTGGACATGCTGGGAGTTGTAGTTCTCTCCTCTTATATCACCTCCCTGTAATGTCCTCTGATATCACATAATAACAGTCTGGACATGCTGGTAGTTGTAGTCCTCTCCTCTTATACCTCCTCCCTGTAATGTCCTCTGATATCACATAATAACAGTCTGGACATGCTGGGAGTTGTAGTCCTCTCCTCTTATACCTCCTCCCTGTAATGTCCTCTGATATCCCATAATAACAGCCTGGACATGCTGGGAGTTGTAGTTCTCTCTTATACCTCCTCCCTGTAATGTCCTCTGATATCCCATAATAACAGCCTGGACATGCTGGGTGTTGTAGTTCTCTCTTCTCTGTAATGTTATCACATAATAACAGTCTGGACATGCTGGGAGTTGTAGTCCTCTCCTCTTATACCTCCTCCCTGTAATGTCCTCTGATATCACATAATAACAGTCTGGACATGCTGGTAGTTGTAGTCCTCTCCTCTTATACCTCCTCCCTGTAATGTCCTCTGATATCACATAATAACAGTCTGGACATGCTGGGAGTTGTAGTCCTCTCCTCTTATACCTCCTCCCTGTAATGTCCTCTGATATCCCATAATAACAGTCTGGACATGCTGGGAGTTGTAGTTCTCTCTTATACCTCCTCCCTGTAATGTCCTCTGATATCCCATAATAACAGCCTGGACATGCTGGGAGTTGTAGTTCTCTCCTCTTATACCTCCTCCCTGTAATGTCCACTGATATCACATAACAGCCTGCACATGCTGGGAGTTGTAGTTCTCTCTTATACCTCCTTCCTGTAATGTCCTCTGATATCACATCACAGCCTGGACATGCTGGGAGTTGTAGTCCTTTCCTCCTATACCTCTTCCGGTAATGTCCTCTGATATCCCATAATAACAGTCTGGACATGCTGGGAGTTGTAGTCCTCTCCTCTTATGTGTCCACCCTGTAATGACATCTGATATCACATAATAACAGTCTGGACATGCTGGGAGTTGTAGTCCTCTCTTATACCTCCTCCCTGTAATGTCCTCTGATATCACATAATAACAGCCTGGACATGCTGGGAGTTGTAGTTCTTTCCTCTTATATCTCTTCCCTGTAATGTCCTCTCATATCCCATAATAACAGCCTGGACATGCTGGGAGTTGTAGTTCTCTCCTCTTATACCTCCTCCCTGTAATGTCCTTTGATATCCCATAATCCCAGTCTGGACATGCTGGGAGTTGTAGTTCTCTGTACTCTGGAGAACAATGTCTGGGGTGTGTCCACATACGGGATGTTGCTGCACTTGGGGGACATTGCGGAACACATTTTGGGGTCTTTTCTCCAGTATTTTGAGCTAAAACGACATTATTGGTGGCCTGAACCTTGTCCCATGGGAAGGACACACATTTCAGATACACAAGTTAATTTGTCTCTACTTCTTATCTCACTAGAGAATGGAGACTGCAGATAAGTTTAAATTAATTAAACAGAGCGCTTCTTCCAGGGCTGAATCCCCTCCCTCTGGTAAACAATGTCATTGTCCATTCGGCCAAGGCTATTTGATCTGCTCCCTACAAGAGTAATAAAACATTCAATTCAAGAACACATAACATAGAATTGCTTCAGGACGCTGCTGACATTTACTTTTTACTTATTAACCTCAAGATGGCTCCTTCAGGCCAAAAGATAGATTCCAATGATCCAAAATGGACACCTACCATACAAGATGGAGTCCATGCAAAATGTTATCTTTTAAACATATTCTAATCACTTTCACAAAAGCAATATATGTTCACACATATAAAGATAATTCAAATATTTTTGACAATTCCCTTCTTTTGAACATAAATTTGCTTAGCCATGTATTAGAATATTCATCCGAGATTACGTTCTGGTCAGCTCCCCTGATCCAGGGCATCCCATGCCATTCACTGCGACATGAATACTCAGTATACGTGTCTAGCAATAGGTGAGTGCACAGCGTTACATACTGTACACACCTGAAGAGTTAGGGAATTACAGGTTTCACAATTCGGGCAATACCATCTATCTTGGTGGTTTTCTATGGCTTGACAGATGACTTTATCAGGTATGGAAGCATTTAGTGTCACAAACAGGTGGCTCTGAATGTTTCTTCCCACCTCGGTTCTTAGGGTGGTCTGGACCTCATGCACTTTTATATCCTGTGCTGTTTTCTTAACTGCTGATACTTTTGCCATCAAACATATTACAAGTTTAAACATAATATATCTCTATCTAAGTCGCTGGTTGTGGTCTGGCTAAGGTACATACTCCTGGTCTCCTGGGTGGCAACCACTTATATGCTTTACAACCACATATATGACATACATGTTGGGTTGAAGCACATCCCTGGAGTGATTTAACACTCTCGCAATCCAGGAGAACAAGATCATGTCCCGTCCTGTGGCATTCATCGATGCCACCCCCTTTATTAGTTAGATTACCTCATGTTACACCCTCTAGACCCGGCGTCATCCATTTTCTAGCTGTCTCTGAGCACTAGGAGCTGCCAGTTGCTCTTATCCCCAGACTATACATATTCTGTGTCTCATCCCTCGCAGCCGGTGACGTTTACAGCATCAAACAACATGTCATTTTTATTAACCTGACCCATGTTTACACATCACACGGTGTCATTGGGGTAACATCTAATCATGGACGGCCGTATTCCTGGCCTGAGATCTGTTTTCCACAGCGCTTCCCTCTTTGAATATCTTACATGGTTAAACAGCCAGGGAACCAACGCCCACGCTGCTATTACAAGAGAAACAACTCCAGGAGAGTTAGGGTTAAGCGCTAGAGAAAAGAGATGGGACTGCAAGGCCAAGCAATAACTTCATCTATCTTCAGATCTGGCATTGTTTTTGAAGAAAGAGGGGAGCGGAGACATATACAACAGTCCAGTAATTTAGTCAATACTGATATCGCTTGATGTTTGATAAACTTGTCATTAAACTCTTCTTCCAGCTCATCATTTAGACAATAGGTAATGTAGAGATGACAGAGAAGATGAAGGTCAGCCGGAGCTCGACGAGACCCACAGTTCATCATCGTGATTGAGGACCTTCCAGCAGTGACTGGCGTTTGTCCAAGTTATGTCATTCCAATGTAACGGATGTGGAAGTTGTGAGTTGGACTTGGTACGGACGTCGCAGTTCGGCTGTGGTGTTTTACGGTGTCTCTTTAAACACGTCCAGTCCCCGGCTGTAAACAATGTCCTCCTATCACTTAGGATCTGGAATGGAATCATAAACATATTTATACATCTGCGTGAGCTGTTTTTTCAGAGCTCCCACATAACTGCTGAGGTCAGAGGGCAATAGGCAGGCGCTCAGTCCATAGTTTATGGGTTTCAGCCATGACCTTCTGGATTTTTAATTTCAAGGTCCCATTCAACCTTTCTACCTTCCCACTGCTCTGGGGATACGGGGTGTCAAAAGCTGCTCTATACCTGCAAGATTTCTTGGAATACCTCTCCAGTAAAGTGAGTTCCTCTATCACTTTCTATTGTCTCAGGGACCCCATATCTACATACCACTTCTGAGAGCCATCTTTTACTTTTGCTGTGGCCCACGTTACTGGCCACGCCTCAGGCCACCCAGAGAACAGATCTACACAGACCGGTACATGTCATACTGTCCCACCTTTGGTAACTGAGTCAATCTGCAGTCGCTGATATGGGAAGTCTGCCTTTACCATATGCCTTTTTGCAACCCGCATAGTTTTGCCTATGTTATGGCAGACACATATCCTGTACCTCTGGACAAATCTGGCAGCAGCACTTGCTGAAACCCCGGGGGTACCCACCATTTGGTCACCATTGCACTCATTCCTTCTCTTGACACCTGCATTGGTCTGTGCATTAGTTGGGTTATCATGGGGAAGAGGACTCTGGGTAGGCACATCCTGTTACCCACCTTCCATATTCCATCCTCCCCTTCACTGGCACCTTTTGTCTGCCAATGTCCTTTTTCCTCTTTTGTGGCTAGACTTTGTAATCTACTTAATATTATCATTAGTTGGGACCAGATACTATGCTGGTCAGGAACACTACGTCCTCCTCTATGAGGGACATGAGAGACGCAGCTTTTGCAGCCTTGTCTACTAGTCTATTTCCCCTCGCTTCGGGGGTAGCTTGCACTTTAGTAAGAGCTGGCACTTTGAGTATACCTACATGCTTTGGCAGTGTCAGAGCCTCAAACAGTTCTCTCACTCTCTCAACATTATGGGTCTACCCGTGGATCCAGCAAAATCTCTGCTCCTCCAGATTAGGCCATAATCATGTGCAATACCAAAAGCATATCTAGAGTCAGTATATATATATTTACCTTCAGCCAGTCTACACACCTCAGCGAGTACGTTCACCTCCACCTCCTGTGCTGACATGGAGGATGGGAGTGGTTGTTACTTTATTACCTCTGTTTCGGTAGTGACAGTATATACCCAGTCTTGTAGCCTCCTTCATGGTGGTACCTGGAACCATCTACAAAAGAAACTCAAAAGCTGGATTAGATATTAGATCCTTTGTTACATGTTCTAATGTTTTCATCTCTATTTTCATTAATTCAATACAATTATGTTGGTGACCTGTGTACTGAGGAATCAAATGTGCTGGGAAATCAACTTCCCACCAGGCTGGAAATCATGGTCTGCTATTTCCTGCGACTTATCCCATTCCCTCTCAAGTCTCCCATTGACCATATAACCTTCTCTTCCTCCTCTGTTGAACCCTGCGTAAGCAATGTAGTAGGGTTTAACACTGTACATCAATGTATGGTTCGGTTAGATGGGGTGATGAAACTGGTCTTATACTTTGTAGACATATACTTAGTGTGTGCTTGATGAAGAATCTCACTAACAGCATGGGGCTGTTTGCAAACAATTTTAACAGCCACAGGGGCCACAGACATGCGTCCTACATCTGTTTACCCTGTGCCCAGAAGGAGGACAGGACTGTCCTCAATATTCCTGAGGTGTGAGGTCTTCCTCCTAGTGCAATCCCCATAGAGTGCAGCACACATGGAATTTTGCATATCATCAATAACTTCAATCAGACTTATATCGAATGACAACCTGAATTTCTGCAAGGATGTCAGAAACTATAAGATTGACTGTACAGGAATCTGACACCATACACGTGACAACAGCTCCTGTGAATGCTGTAATCTTATTTGCATTATCATTTCATAAAATATATTCCCAATATGTTTGTGTGTGTGTGTGTGTGTGTGTGTGTGTGTGTGTGTGTCATGTGCGTATACCATCATTAAACAGGAAGGATACTCTTATAAATTAATAAGAGGTTTGCAAAATATTTGGTTCCTTAATTAGTATATGTCAATTATTAAATAAACCAATCCATTAAGACAAATGATGAAACATATCGTGCACTATATGCGTCATCATATGCCAATAGAAACTTTTTAATATCAAATAATAATAACCTAAAATGTAACAATGACATAAAAAAAATCTTTCTCGTTGAATCCCTTATCATGTGGTGATTTCAAATAAACCATTTCCCTTTAAAAATAGTTCAGCACACACCAGTCACTCACACACCAGTCACTCACAATACCAGCTGTTACCAGACACACTCAGTACTGAGAATCCAATCTCACTCCTGTATACTTTATGTGTGTACCTTTGGTAAAACAAGTATATAACTATAATGACTGTGTATAAACTCCTATTCTTGGATTATTCATCCAATGAACTATAATCTTCATTTAGTAAACTGCATCATATTAAATTTAAATATGAATGAAGTTTTTCATTGTGGTCGATACATAAAACACTTAACGTAACATAAAACATATAATACTCAATCCTGTGTTCTTATTAGGCTTTTTTTCCTCTTAATCTTTAAATTACAGTTCTTATCTTGCACTAAATGTGCAGTTTCTGCAGACATAGCTAAACTACAGATAACAGAGAATGTAGCATTAACCCCTTACTAGCTAAGACTTATGAGCTACAAGGTCAAAATGTCACCATGTGTTCCTGTCAATCAATGACCAAACATCTTCACGTTAACACACGTTATTCTCTTATCATTAGTTCTATTAGTCTAACACGGTTACTATAGATTAACAATATCTTGTTAGACATTCCATGCAATTATTAAAATGACTTAAACCAAAAAGGAAAAAGATTTACAGTAAAGTTTAAAACGTCTTGAAAAACTCCTATAACGAGAGGAAATTTCATTAGTGACAATTTAGGACAGATGATATACAGTATATTCCAACAAGCAGATCAGGATAGAAATACATAAGAATCTTCACTTTATCAATCTCACTTCTTCTACAATCCGGGGTCATTACACTTTAAAATGATCCTATTGGCTTTATTTCTATTTCTAGCCAATTCCTAATCCACGTCTATCTCTCTATCAATAAACCCTGAACATTTCACCCAATGTTCCCTTTTTAGGAAGTGAAGAGTTAATTGATTCCTTTATGAATTCTGATGACCCCTTTCTCTCAATGTATGGCTAATAACTGATCGTATGTCACCCCTGAAAACCTCTTGTTTCTGGAAACCTTTGGTTTATAAAGCTGTACATAGAATAATTATATGTTGGCACATTATTTTCTACTGGAATGTTTCTATCTATAGAATTAGACACTGGTTAATTCTTACTGACAACTGTGTTTTTTTTTTTTGTTTTTTTTCTTTTGTTTATTTCTGGTGCATTCAATCACTTCTATCTGTTCTCTGCAACTCTGTCTATTAATCCGGGGCCCATCATCTCTCAAGAATTCATCCCATCTGGTAAAACTGAGGATTCCCCCACTTGGGCTTTCTCGATTTCTACGTTATTTTCTCTATTTTTTTTCCTCACTACACCTTTCCACGCATAGTTTCCTAACAATATCTGCTGCTGTTTTTCCACACCCTGTACCTTGGGTGTTATGCCCCCATTCCCGGCTGGCAAGCACTTTACCTTGGGCATACTTTGAATCAGAAGTCCCCATGCACTCTGCTAGACTTTCGGCTTTCTTAGTCTGTCAATGAGGATTCCCTAGACACTCTGCTAACTCCTGTGTTTAGTCTGTCCGTAGGGCTCCTCGAAGCACTCTGCTAAATCCTGGGCCTATTTCTAGTCTGTCATGGTGGTTTCCCCCTACGCACTCTGCTAAATATTTTAGACTGTCATGGGGGTTTCCCCCCCCCCACGCGCTCTGCTAAATATTTTAGACTGTCGTTGGGCAACCATGTCTCTGATCCTGTCTCCTAAACAGCAGCCAAATAACTATTGTCAACAAGATGACAATTATTGCAATTCCCTTGGTTCAGTGTACGTTAACCTACTTTATGTTGTATTTAAAAGGGATGGGTGTGATTAATAACTATCTCACTGTCTCAGGGGCCCGTGGATATTCCATAAACTTTCTAGTTACAGAGATGTTACTTAATGATCAGCAACTCATTCAGATTGGGCGTCCGAGGATTAGCCCCCATACGTACTCTTACTTCCGGCCAGGTGCGCCTCCTATGGGTCACAGTCTGGATACGCGAAAGTCCTAACAATCACTTGGGCGGGGATGGTTACCCGTCACTTCTGCAAGGATCAATTTGCAACCTGATCTTAATACATACTAAACCCAGGGGCCGGAGGGAACACTTCGGACAGGCCGTTTAGTGTTTTCTCGGTATTTCGTTGTTTCTGTATGTTTTGGGATCAGAAAACAAATGCTCCCTTATCTCAGCCGCTCACAGATAAACTCACAGATAAACTCACAGATTAATTTCTACTCACACGCCTATTCCTATAATTCATACATACAACTCATAGACAAATGGTGTTCATGGTTCCCAAATAGTCAAAAGAGACAATACCTGGACGGCAGCTAAAACAAGAGAGAAGTGCACAGTAAGAATAACATTTCTTACTCACCGGTTTTGTGTGCAGTTCTCCGTTATTTTAGCCGTCATCCACCTTCGATTGTCGCCTTCGATCTGTGTTGAGAATCCCGGACAAGAGCCCCAAGTAATGTCGCTGCAGAATTTAGTATGTCCGTTAACGTTGGACATTATCTGCATTTGTCTATGAGCTCCAAATTAATGAATGCTCTCTCAATGGTGGATCTGAGAGAGGCCGGCCGTAGAGACCATGACACGCAGCTTCAGTGTTCAAACAATCTCTGCCCTAGGGGGCGGATCCATCTTTATTTATAGGAAAATGAGAGTAGGTGGTAACCTCATACTTGCAAACATAAACATTCTATATATGGTAATATCCCGAAACTCCACATATGGTATAATGACAGGAAAGGTGTAGGCTTTGGTTTCAGCCAATCATCTACAATATGATAATGACTCTGATTCAGCCAATAAGAATTATTTCAATGCATTATAATAATTCTTCACCCTCCAAGCCCCAGGTGGCCTGAACCTTGTCCCATGGGAAGGACACACATGTCAGATACACAAGTTAATTTGTCTCTACTTCTTATCTCACTAGAGAATGGAGACTGCAGATAAGTTTAAATTAATTAAACAGAGCGCTTCTTCCAGGGCTGAATCCCCTCCCTCTGGTAAACAATGTCATTGTCCATTCGGCCAAGGCTATTTGATCTGCTCCTTACAAGAGTAATAAAACATTCAATTCAAGAACACATAACATAGAATTGCTTCAGGACATCTGCTGACATTTACTTTTTACTTATTAATCTCAAGATGGCTCCTTCAGGCCAAAAGATAGATTCCAATGATCCAAAATGGACGCCTACCATACAAGATGGAGTCCATGCAACATGTTATCTTTTAAACATATTCTAATCACTTTCACAAAAGCAATATATGTTCACACATAGAAAGATAATGTAAAATTTTTTGACAGTATCACACATGATAGGATTAGATACATTGGTCCAGCCGACAGTATCACACATGATAGGATTAGATATAGGACTCAGCAGACAGTATCACATGATAGGATTAGATACATTGGCTCGGCAGACAGTATCACACATGATGGGCTTAGATATAGGACCCAGCAGACAGTATAACACATGATAGGATTAGATATAGGGCTCAGCAGACAGTATCACACATGATAGGATTAGATACATTGGCCCAGCCGACAGTATCACACATGATAGGTTTAGATATAGGGCTCAGCACACAGTATCACATGATAGGATTAGATATAGTTGCTCAGCAGACAGTATCACACATGATAGGATTAGCTATAGGGCCAAGCTCACTGACATTGCGGCTGCAGTGCTGGACCCAGGAAAGGGAAGTATAATAATTGTTTTTTATGTCTTACTAATTATTTTTGTGTGTTTGTGTTTTTTTACAGTTTCGGTTGCTGGACTACGTCGGATTTGAGGACTACTTTGATTGCGGCTTTTTTATTCTCAATAAAATGGTTAATGAGGGTTGTGTGGGGGTTTTTTATTTCAATAAAATATTTTTTCTATGTCCTTTATTACTACTGCCTTAGTAATGACCGCTGACTGATTGACAACGTCCATTACTATGGCGGGGCTTAATGTTAGCGGGGCTTAATGTTAGCCAGTGAAAAGGCTAGCACTAACCCCCCACTATTACCCCGATACCCACTGCCACCAGAGGGGCTGAGTACGATTCACTACCCGACCATATGTAGTGACAGTAGGGCACCGGGGCGGCCACAGTCTGGTATTATTAGACTGTGAAAGGCCTCCTCTTCGGCTCCAGGCGCAGCAGAGGTGCTGACGCCATCCAGAGTTGCAATGTTGTGTGTGGCACACAGCATCGTGTCTTCATGATGCGGAGAGATGTCAGGACCTCCGCTGCGCTCCAGAACGAGGAGGATAAGTATACTGTCTGTTACTATGGTAATGGGCCCATGTAGTTTATCACATAGGCCCCAGTTACTATAGTAACTTTTAATAGACAAGGCTTCGGGGCCCGCTCACAATTGCAACCCCTATAGCTACGCCACTGCTCAGGGGCTCTGCAAATCCGAAATGGACTCCAGAATACAATTCAGCAAAATCTGTGCTGCAAAAGACAAATGGCACTCCTTCGGAGCCCTGCCGTGTGCCCAAACAGCAGTATGGAGTATTGCCGTACTCGGGAGAAAATGTTTTACAAATGTTGGGCGGCTTTTTCTCCTGTACTCCTTGTGAAAAGGAAACATTTTAAACTAGAACTACATCTTATATGAAAATTGTAATTTTTTTTTATTTTTCCGTCCTAAGGGCTCATTTACACGAGCGTGTGCGTTTTGCGCACGCAAAAAACGCGCCGTTTTGCATGCGCAAAAGGCACTTAACAGCCCCGTATGATGCACGGCTGCGTGATTTTCGCGCAGCCGCCATCATTATGACACTCCATTTGGATGTTTGTAAACAGAAAAGCACGTGGTGCTTTTCTGTTTACATCCATAGTTTGACTGGTGTTGCACGAATCACGCGCGTCCCACGGAAGTGCTTCCGTGCGGCATGCGTGATTTTCACGCACCCATTGACTTCAATGGGTGCGTGATGCGCGAACAACGCAGAAATATAGGACGTCGTGAGTTTTACGCAACGAACGCACGTTGCGCAAAAATTACGGACTGTCTGCATGGCCCCATAGACTAACATAGGTCCGTATGACACGCGTGAAAATCACGCGCGTTGCACGGACGTATAACACACTCGTGTAAATGAGCCCTAATTCTAATTTAGCAAAAACCTGTGGGGTCATGATGCTCACTATACCCCTATATTAATTCCTCATGGGGTGTAGTTTATCAAATGGCGTCACCTTTCTGGGGTTTCCACTGTACTGGGGGATCTGTAAATGCAACATGGCACCCAGGAATCAATCCAGCTAAATCTGTACTCCAAATGGCGCTCCTTCCCTTTTGAGCCCTGCCGTGTGCCCAAACAGCAGTTTATTACCATATATGGGGTATTTCTGTAATCTGGAGAAGTTGCTTTACAAATGTTGGTAGGCTTTTTCTTCTTTATTTGCTGAGAAAATGAAAACTGTTGAGCTAAAGCTACATCTTAGGCTTCGTTCACATCTGCGTGAGGGCTCCATTCGTGGGTTCCATCGGACCTTTCCATCAGGGGAACCCATTAACCAAAACTGAGAACGGAAACTATAGGTTTCCGTTTGCATCACCATTGATTTCAATGGTGACGGATCCGGTGCAAATGGTTTCTGCTTGTTACCGTTGTGTAAAAGTTCCGTTGTTTTCAGGAAATTAATAGAGCAGTCGACTACGGTATTGATTCTGTCAGAACAACAGAACCCTTACACAACGGTGACAAACAGAAACCATTTGCACCGGATCCGTCACCATTGAAGTCAATAGTGATGCAAACGTAAACCTATGGTTACCGTTTGTTTCAGTATGGGTTCCGTTCATGGGTTCCCCTGATGAAAATAACGAAGCCCTGATGCAGATGTGAACGAAGCCTTATTGGAAAAAATATAAATCCGCCTGGAAGAGAACGCTTAAAAAATAATTTTAATAATAAATTGTTAAAATAAGCTAGACTAGCCAATATATTCCTAGAGATACCAGCCTAACCAGGTAGGAAAAGACTAGATAAGGTTACCAAAAATGAGTAATATTCACCTAGAGTTCAATTATTGTAGCACTCACCCAGATATGTAGCTAAAATTATAACACCGGTCCCTACCTGGACTAAATAGCAAAGTGTGCATTCACAATAAATGAAGATCTATCTGATACCTAGCAGAGTGTGCATTCACACTCAATAGCGAAAAAGCAACACCTAAGACACAGTGTGCATTCACACTGAAATGAGCACCAGCACGTAGGGGTAGTGTGCATTCACACTCATATAAAACAGCGCAGCACCTATAGCAATAGTGTGCATTCACACTTGACAGAAACTGTACACCCAGAGACAAGAGTGTGCATTCACACTGAACGAATTTGCATTCCTAACGCGTTTCTGCGTCCTTAGTTTATATAGGACGTTTCTTCAGAGGTGTATAGCGAGACAGGGCAGATTAGCACATGAATTTCCTGTGCAATATTAACAAGCTCCACTGTGTCTGATCGAACTTTACTCTAGTGGCACGGTTCTGGTATCTAACCACAGCGCATGCGACAGAACTCCAGCTATTTAATCAAACCTCCAATCAGAGGGCGCCACATCATGAAACGCTCCGCCCTTTCAGGAGCTCATCCAGATCTATCCTCCCTGAGCATATTGAATGACGCTTAGCGTCACGTTACCATGGGAACCTCCAAGCGGCTGCAAACCCAAATAGAGGCGTACTATATAAAAGGGAAACAATGTATACTGACATCGGTAAGAGGTCATATAGGAGTAAAGTATTAAAAAAATAGACATACAAAAGACTAGCCACTAATATTAATAGTAGTCAGTGAACATATTGAAATCCATATCAATATGCCATCAGCCATAGGACAGAGTATTATGAATGGGACAAGACTGGTCCCACCATGTAAACACAACTCCCTCATAGAAAACATGTATAAAAGTTGTTTTCATTCAAGCCCCCAGGTTTAACAGTCTGTAACAGAAATATCCACCGTGCTTCCCTTTGAAGATTACGTTTATCCCAGTCACCACCTCTGGGATGAGGATGTATGCTTATAATACATTGAAATCTCAAATGATCAGTATTACCCTGATGTTACTCCCAAATGTGGCGTGACATTGGGGTATCAGCTTGTTTTTCAGTATCATTAATGTGGTCATTAATTAGTCTGCGAAACTCGCAAATGGTTTTATCCACATATTGGATACCCATTCTGCATGTCTTCAAGTATATCGCACCTTGGGTCTTACAATTGATGAAGTCATAATTTTTGTAAGAACAACCTGATGTAGTACTCAAATATGATTTACTTATTGAGATTGATCTACAGGCACCATTGGGGGCTTAGACAATCATGTTGAATGAGTAACTGCTTTCATATGGCTCTGGACCAGTCTGTCCTTTAAAGAGGCTCTGTCACCAGATTTTGCAACCCCTATCTGCTATTGCAGCAGATAGGCGCTGCAATGTAGATTACAGTAACGTTTTTATTTTTAAAAAACGAGCATTCTTGGCCAAGTTATGACCATTTTTGTATTTATGCAAATGAGGCTTGCAAAAGTACAACTGGGCGTGTTGAAAAGTAAAAGTACAACTGGGCGTGTATTATGTGCGTACATCGGGGCGTTTTTACTACTTTTACTAGCTGGGCGTTCTGACGAGAAGTATCATCCACTTCTCTTCAGAACGCCCAGCTTCTGGCAGATCACGCTGTGACGTCACTTCCCCAGGTCCTGCATCGTGTCAGACGAGCGAGGACACATTGGCACCAGAGGCTACAGATGATTCTGCAGCAGCATCGGCGTTTGCAGGTAAGTCGATGTAGCTACTTACCTGCAAACGCAGTTTTTTCACAGCACCTATTTGAATTGGGCTGTGAAATGAAAAAAATGTCATTTTTTCCAATAAAATATCATTTGTGATCAAAATTTCTTATTTTCACAGGGAACAAAATACCCCATTTTGTTGCCCAATTTGTCCTTAGTGTGGCAATACCCCATTTGTGGTGATAAACTGCCGTTTGGGCTCATGGGAGGCATCAGAAGGGAAGGAGCGCTGTGTGTTCTTTGGAGTGCAGATTTTGCTGGTTTGGTTTTCGGGTGCCATGTCACATTTGCAGAGCCCCAGATGTATCAAAACAATGGAAACCCACCAGAAGTGACCCCATTTTGGAAACTACACCCCTCAAGGAATTCATTTATGGGTAATGTGACCATTTAGACCCCATAGTATCTTCACAGAACTTATTTGAATTGGGCTGGGAATGAAAAATATATATTTTTTTTCCAATAATATGTCATTTTAGCTCCAAAATTCTTATTTTCACAAGAAATAAAATACTCAATTTTGTTGCCCAATTTGTCCTGAGTGCGGCAATACCCCATTTGTGGTGATAAACTGCTGTTTGGGCCCATGGGAGGGCTCAGAAGCAAAGGAGCGCTATTTGTTCTTTGGAGTCCAGATTTTGCTGGATTGGTTTTCGGGTGCCATTACGCATTTGCAGAGCCCCAGAGGTGTCAAAGCAATGGAAACCCACCAGAAGTGACCCCATTTTGGAAACTACACCCCTCAAGGAATTCATTTATGGGTGTTGTGACCATTTTGACCCCATAGTTTTTTCACAGAACTTATTTGAATTGGGCTGGGAATGAAAACAAAATTATTTTTTTCAAATATGTAGTTTTGGCTGAAAATTTCTTATTTTCACAAGAAAAAAAATACCCCATTCTGTTGCGCAGTTTGTTCTGAGTGCCGCAATACTCCATTTGTGATGATAAACTGCCGTTTGGGCCCATGGGAGGGCTCAGAATGAAAGGACCACCATTTGGCCTACTGGGGATTTTCTAGTGCGAAGTCATGTATGCAGAAGCACCTGAGGTACCAGTACAGTTGAAACCCGCAAGAAGTGACCCCGTTTTAAAAACTACACCCTTAAGGCATTCATCTTGAGGTGTAGTGAGCATTTTGACCGGAGACCTACACCCCATAAACTGTAATGTGGGTTCTCCCGGGTATGGCAATACCCTACATGTGGCTGTTATCAGCTGCCTGGGCACACAGCAGGGCTCAGAGGGGAAAGACGAGGGGGGATAAGCTGTGCGGAGTGCATCAGGGTAAGTAAAATTGGGGTAAATTATAAACCAAGGGATGTATGATAAATTTTAAAACACTCTTTCATACAGAGCTCTGGTTATTCGGGACACGTGTCACATTGATATATTTTGTCATCCCTTATCGCCCTCTTATAGCAGACTTTGCACCTCTTTTGACTTTTTCCCTTCTTGCCAGTTTGGGGAACTTCTCCTGGAAAGTGTTGCCCTGGTACGATGCTTGTGGCCTCGCTTCCAGAAGTACTGGGTGCCCCCCCTTCTTGGTCCCTAAAGATTAGGCTCTTGATAATCACCTCTTGAAATTCCAGGAAAGTTCCCGTCTGGCCTGCACATCGACGTAGCACGTACACATTGTACAAAGCCATCTGTATGATGTGTACGGCCAGCTTCTTATACCACACTGCATGGCGCTGTAGGGCTTCAGGACTTGATCTGACAAGTCCACCCCTCCCATGTACCTATTGTAGTCCAGGATGCAGTCTGGTTTGGGGGTGGCCTTTCCTTCATATATCCTAAACCTGTATATCCTAAACATCTTCACGCCATACTTTGCCCTCTTACCCGGCAGGTACTCGTGGAATTGAACCCTCCCTTTAAAATGTACCAGGGACTCATCAATAGAAATACACTTCTTGGGGTGTATGATTGTGAAAACCGGGCACTGAAACGGTCTAATAAGGGTCTCCGTTTATACAAACGGTCAAAACTGGGGTCATCTCGGGGTGGGCACGGCTCATTATCCGTATAATGTAAGAAGCGAAGTATTGCCTCATTTATTTATTTTTTTAGGTTACAGTTTAGTTCTGAAGTTGCTTTGAGGGGCCCATATATAAGAAATCCCTATCAAACACCCCATTTTAGAAACTAGACCCCTCAAAGTATTCACAACAGCATTTAGAAAGTTTATGAACCCTTTAGGTGTTTCACAGAAATTTAGAGCAAAGTAGAGGTGAAGTTTACATTTTTTTTTTGTCAGAAAATCCTCTTTATACCATTTTTTTTATAACACAAAAGGATTTATCAGAGAAACGCAACTTAATACGTATTGCCCAGATTCTGCAGTTTTGAGAAATATCCCACATGTGGCCCCAGTGTGGTAATGAACTGAAGCAGCGGCCTCCGAAGCAAAGGTGCACCTGGTGGATTTTGAGGCCTCTTTTTTATTAGGCACCATGTCCGGTTTGAAGAGGTCTTGTGGTGCCAAAACATTGGAAACCCCCCAAAAGTGACCCCAATTTGGAAACTAGACCGCTTGAGGAATCCATTGTAGTTTTCTTGGGGTGCATGCGGCTTTTTGATCAGTTTTTATTCTATTTTTAGGCGGCGTGGTGACTAAAAAACAGCAATTCTACTATTGTTTTTTTATTCTATTTTTTTTACAGCGTTCACCGTGCGCTATAAATGACATATTCACTTTATTCTGCGGGGTGATACGATTACGGCGATACCAGATGTTTATCGGTTTTTTTATGTCTTATGGCGTTTGCACAATAAAATACGTTTGGTAAAAAATCATTCACTTTTTGTGTTACCTTATTCTAAGAGCCAGAACTTTTTTATTTTTCAATCAATAAAGCCGTGCGAGGACTTATTTTTTGCGTAACGAACTGTAGTTTCGATCAGTACCATTTTTTGGTACATGCGACTTTTTGATCTCTTTTTGTTCCATTTTTTGGGAGGTGAAGTGACCAAAGAATTGTGATTGTGGTACGGTTTATTATTATTTTCTTTTACGGCGTTCACCGTGCGGGATAAATAACGAAATCATTTTGTAGTTCAGGCCGTTATGGACGCGGCGATACCAATTATGTATAGTTTATTTGTTTGTTTATATATTTTTATTAATAATAAATGACTGATAAGGGAAAAGGGGGGATTTTTACTTTTAATACTTTTAAAACTTTTATTTTCTTATTTTTACACATCTTTTTTTGAACTTTTTTTTTACTGTATTACTTTGTCCCACTAGGGGACTTGAGGGCAGGAGGCCCTGATCGCTATTCTATTACACTGCACTACATGCATAGTGCAGTGTATTAGAACTGTCAGCTACTCACTGACAGCAAGCATAGTGGGTCCTGACGTTGTCAGGACCCACTAGGCTTCCGTCTATGGCATAGCCGGACGCCATTGTTTGGTGTCCGGTTGCCATAGTCACCATCGCCGGCCGCAATAGAACGCGGCTTTTAAGGGGTTAATCAGCGGGGACACAGCGATCGGTCCCCACTGTAGGAGCTGTGACTGTCACAGCTCCTGTATGTGTCGGGAGGACGGCCGAAATGGCCGTTACTCCCGAGACGTACTATTAGGTCATGGAGCGCGAACGCTATAGTTACCATGACCTAATAGTACGTCCAGGAGCGGGAAGGGGTTAATAAGGTATTAGTGGCTGTCGGTTTTCTATGAATTTGTATATTGATTCTTCCGGATACTGGCTTGCTTATTAGCAGATCTAAGATTGTAATCTTGTCCGCGTGTATTTCTGAGGTAAAATATAAAGCAAGGTCATTGATATTCAATATCTGTACAAACTCATTAAATTTACCTTGTGAAACATTCCACAGAATTAAAATATCGTCAATGAACCTAAGCCAGAGGATCACACTTGAGGTCCAACGTTCCGTAGCCTCCTGACAGACAAATTCTTTCTCCCATCAGCCCAGGTAGAGATTGGCAAAGGTTGGGGCACATGGACTGTCCATTGCCCCTCCCCTGAGCTGGTGGAAAAACTTTCTATCAAATGTGAAGGAGTTCCGTCCCAACACAAATCGAAGTAACTTAACCCCTTCAAGACGCAGCCTATTTTGGCCTTGTGGCACAGCCGATTTTTTCAAATCTGACGTGTCATTTTATGTGGCAATAACTTGGGAATGCTTTTACCTATCCAAGCGATTCTGAGAATGTTTTCTCATGACATATTGTACTTTATGTTAGTGGAAAAATTTGGGCGATAAATTCAATATTTACTAGTGAAAAATACCACAATTTAGAGAAAATTTGCAAAAATGTGAATATTTCTAAATGAATGTAAATGGATCTGTTTGTAAAACGTTTTTGGCCGATTTTCCTGGCCGTTTTGCATCCGTTCCGATTCCGTTCCGGGCCGTGTTGCCATTTTTACCGGCCGATTTGGACCCGATTTGCATCCGTTTTTTTCCCTGTCCGTTTTAAAATCGGATGAATTTCATTAAATTTGTTGCCACACACAGCCCTTTGTAGATAATGCCACAGCCCCCGTGGTAGGTAATGCCACCCAGCCCCCTGTAGGTAATGCCACCCAGCCCCCAGTTGGTGATGCCACACAGCCCCCTGTAGGTGATGCCACACAGCCCCCTGTAGGCGATGCCACACAGCCCCCTGCAGGCGATGCCACACAGCCCCCTGCAGGCGATGCCACACAGTCCCCTGCAGGCGATGCCACACAGTCCCCTGCAGGCGATGCCACCCTGCCCCCTGTAAGTGATGTCACCCAGCCCCCTGTAGGAATGCCACCCTCTCCCCTGTAGGTAATGCCACCCAGCTCCCTGTATGTAATGCCACCCAGCCCCCTGTAGGTAATGCCACCAAGTCCCCTGTAGGTAATGCCAACAAGTCCCCTGTAGGTAATGCACCACAGCCCCCTGTAGGTGATGCCACACAGCCCCCTGTAGGTGATGCCACACAGCCACCTGTAGGTGATGCCACACAGCCACCTGTAGGTGATGCCACACAGCCCCCTGTAGGTGATGCCACACAGCCACCTGTAGGTGATGCCACACAGCCACCTGTAGGTGATGCCACACAGCCCCCCTGCAGGCGATGCCACCCTGCCCCATGTAGGCGATGCCACCCTGCCCCCTGTAGGCGATGCCACCCTGCCCCCTGTAGGCGATGCCACACATCCCCCTGTAGGTGATGCCACACAGCCCCCTGCAGGTGATGCCACCCTGCCCCCTGTAGGCGATGACACCCTGCCCCCTGTAGGTGATGCCACCCTGCCCCCTGTAGGTGATGCCAAGTCCCCTGTAGGTAATGCCACCAAGTCCCCTGTAGGCGATGACACCCTGCCCCCTGTAGGCGATGCCACCCTGCCCCCTGTAGGTGATGCCACCCAGCCCCCTGTAGGTGATGCCACCCAGCTCCCTGTAGGTGATGCCACCCAGCCCCCTGCAGGCGATGCCACCCTGCCCCCTGCAGGCGATGCCACCCTGCCCCCTGCAGTCGATGCCACCCTGCCCCCTGTAGGTGATGCCACCCAGCCCCCTGTAGGTGATGCCACCAAGTCCCCTATAGGTGATGCCACACAGCCCCCTGTAGGTTGCACCCATCCCCCCCCTTCCAGGAGAAGTCACTGACTTCAATGTCCATATATGGACAGTGTAGTCACTGACTTCTCCTGGAGAGGAATTCCCTGCCACAGGTCGGAAATTCCGCTTCAGAAGTGAGTGACGTCACTTTGTCCATATATGGACAGTGTAGTCACTCACTTCTGCAGGGGAATCCCCGACTCTATGGCCGGGGATGCCGCTACAGGAGAAGTGAGTGACTGCACTGTCCATATATGGACACAGCGATGTCACTCACTTCTCCTGTAGCGGAATCCCCGGCCATAGAGTCGGGGATTCCGCTGCAGAAGTGAGTGACATCGCTGTGTCCATATATGGACAGTGTAGTCACTCACTTCTCCTGTAGCGGCATCCCCGGCCATAGAGTCGGGGATTCCGCTGCAGAAGTGAGTGACTTTGCTGTGTCCATATATGGACAGTGTAGTCACTCACTTCTCCTGTAGCGGCATCCCCGGCCATAGAGTCGGGGATTCCGCTGCAGAAGTGAGTGACATCGCTGTGTCCATATATGGACAGTGTAGTCACTCACTTCTCCTGTAGCGGCATCCCCGGCCATAGAGTCGGGGATTCTGCTGCAGAAGTGAGTGACTTTGCTGTGTCCATATATGGACAGTGTAGTCACTCACTTCTCCTGTAGCGGCATCCCCGGCCATAGAGTCGGGGATTCCGCTGCAGAAGTGAGTGACTTCGCTGTGTCCATATATGGACAGTGTAGTCACGCACTTCTCCTGTAGCAGAATCCACGGCCATAGAGTCGGGGATTCCGCTGCAGAAGTGAGTGACATCGCTGTGTCCATATATGGACAGTGTAGTCACGCACTTCTCCTGTAGCGGAATCCCCAATCCCCGGCCGGATTGGGGATTCCGACTCCTACAGAGAGCAAAAAAAGACCCTCCTCCTCCTCCTCACATGCACTCTGCACTGTGAGGAGGAGGAGGAGAGAGAGTGCGCGAGCAACGGTACACCCGGCCATCACTCGGGACACATTCTGGTGATGGCCATGTATTACAACCGGCCGAAAATAGGGCACGTCCCATTTTTTGACGGCCGGGAAAAAATCGGCCGTGTGAATAGCCCCATTAGGGGTTTTATTGTTCCTAATGCAGCCGGGTGCCGGACAATTTATGAACGACCGGCACCCAGCCGGGAAACCCTGTAGTGCGAATTTGCGCCTTAGAGCTTTAGCAGCAATTTCTCACATTTTCAAGAAAATTTCAAAAGGCTATTTTTACAGGTACCAATTTAGCTCTTAAGTAGATTTGAGGGCCTTATATGTTAGAAACTCCCAATAAATCACCCCATTTTAAAAACTGCACCCCTCAAAGTATTTAAAACAGAATTCAGAAAGTTTTTGAACCCTTTAGGCGTTTCACAGGAAATAAAGCAAAGTTGAAATTTACAAATTTCATTTTTTGTTTGCTGAAATTAATTTGTAATAACAATATTTCTGTAACACAGAACGTTTTACCAGAGAAATGCAAATCAATATTTATTGCCCAAATTCTGCTGTTTTTGGAAATATCCCACATGTGGCCCTAGTGTCTTAATGGACTGAAACACCGGCCTCAGAAGCAAAAGGAGCACCTATGGGATTTTGGTGCCTAAACAGTGGAAACCCCCCAAAAGTGACCCATTTTTGGAAACTACATCCTCAAGGAATATATCTAGGGGTATAGTTAGCATTTTAACCCCACAGGTATTTTGCTATATTTATTGGAGTTAGTCTGTGAAAATGAAAATCTACTTTTTTTTCTCTGAAAAAACATAGAAATTTGTAATATTTACAAGGAATAAAGAAACCGAACCCCAACATTTGTAAAGCATCTTCTCCTGATTACGCAAATACCCCATATGTGGTAATAAACTGCTGTTTGGACCCACAGTACGGCCAGAAGGGAAGGAGCACCATTTGGATTTTGGAGCTCAGATTTTGCTGGAATGGTTTTCAGTGGCATGTCGCATTTGCAATGCACTGGAGGGACCAAAACAGTGGAAACATCCAAAAAAGTGACCACATTTGGGAAACTATTTTTTTTGGAGTACAGTTAGCATTTTGACCCCACAGGTTTTTTTTGCACAATTTAGAGGAATTAGGCTGTGAAAATGAATATCAACATTTTTGTCCACTAAAATGTTTAATTTTTTCATTTTCACAAGGGATAAAGGAGAAAAAGCCACCCAGCATTTGTAACGCAATCTCTCCCGAGTACGGCAATACCCCACATGTGGTAATAATATTTTTTTTTATGCTTTTCCATTTTGGTTTTTCACTCCCTGCCTTCCAAACGCCATAACTTTTTTATTTTTCCATCAATAGAGTGGTGTGAGCGCTAATTTTTTGTGGGAGTAGTTGTAGTTTCTATTGACACTATTTAAAGTACCATATAATGCACTGGGAAACCGAAAATAAAATTATTTGAGGGGTGAAATTGAAAAAAACCGATTCCTCCATTGTTTTTTGGGTTTTGTTTTTACTGCTTTCACCGTGCGGTAAAAAAGACAACTTAACTTTACTTTGCGTTTCAATACAATTATGGGGACACCAAATGTATATAGTTTTTTGATATTTTACTACTTTTACAAAGAAAAGCTTATTTGTTAAAAAAAATAAAATTGTTTTGTATCAACACATTCTGAGAGGCATAACTTTTTTATGTTGTGGTTGATCTGTCGTTTTTATTGGTACAATTTGTTTGGTACATACAAGTTTTTAATCACTTTTTATTACATTTTATTTAGAGCTAAGGTGACCAAAAAACTGTGATTTGGGCGTTTTAAATTCTTTATTTCTTACGGCATTCATTATGCGCTAAAAAGGACAATTTTACTTTATTCTGCGGGTCGGTAGGATTACGGCGATAACATATGTATAACATATGTAAGCGCTTGTTTTTTTGGGGGACGGTTTGTAGTTTTTATTAGTACCATTTTTGGGTACATGCGACTTTTTGATCACTTTTTATTCTATATTTTGGGAGGGGTGGTGACCAAAAAGAGTGATTCTGGCATGGTTTTTAGTTGTTTTTTTTTGCGGTGTTCACCGTGCGGCAAATATAATATTAGAGTTTTATAGTTTGGGTCGTTATGAACGCGGCGATACCAAATATGTGAACTGTTTTTACCTATTTCATTTTTCTCCCTATAATTTACTTGTTATAGGGAAAAAAAACTTTTATTTCCTGGTCGTACTACGCAGCAGCACGGAAACGAATGGGTTAATACCCCACTGCTGGTAGGACAGGTGACAAGAAACAATAAAATAATCAGTATAGAAAGGGGAGAATGCCTCCAGCTCACCGGTTCTGTGCCTGCTGAGATGTCGCTCGGATCCCCGCGACGGCCCGCGGTATGTATAGCAGGAGAAGAGAAAGATGATCCAGCGCCAGTGGTGATATTTAAAAGGGAAGAACGATTCCCATGTTTATTGAGGAAATATTAAAATCTTAGGTGCGAGACGCAGTCTCAAGGCAGGAGTAAGCAGGGAATGTACCCGAGCCTACGCGTTTCGAATGCACACTGCGTTCTTAATCATGGCAAAGGAAGTTGAGACCGTGTGTTTCAACCCTACCTATGTATACATTTGTCAGCTGTTAGAAGTGCCACGTAAATGTCAGCAATTGGTTGGAAAAGCTGGTGTGGGAATGACTAGCGACCAGCTACAGGTGAGCAAAACTGCATAAAGGTGAAATGGTTTAGTTTATAAACCAGGCGAAAGGCATACTTATAGCATTTTGGTAGTGTTATATGACCAGTTTAAGTCGCAGTGAATGAATGACAGCACAGAAGGGAAAAGACGCACACGGTCTCAATTGTACTCGTACATATATAGCAAGCAGATATGTTGTAAAAGTACATACAAATATATTAAAAACAATTGCACACTAGAAAAGAAATGAATTAAAAAAGAACGAAGAAACTAATAAAGAATAAGTTTCTTCGTTCTTTTTTAACCCATTCGTTTCCTGCTGCTGCGTAGTACGACCAGGAAATAAACGTTTTTTTTCCCTATAACAAGTAAATTATAGGGAGAAAAATGAAATAGGTAAAAACAGTTCACATATTTGGTATCGCCGCGTTCATAACGACCCAAACTATAAAACTCTAATATTATATTTGCCGCACGGTGAACACCGCAAAAAAAATAAACTAAAAACCATGCCAGAATCACTCTTTTTGGTCACCACCCCTCCCAAAATATAGAATAAAAAGTGATCAAAAAGTCGCACCACTGGCGCTGGATCATCTTTCTCTTCTCCTGCAATAAAATAATCAATTAACTAGACTATATGTAGGGCCCTAAGTCCCACCCCCTGTGGTTTTTTTTCCTACCTGTAAAGGATCTGCCAGACACAGCTTCTGTGTCGACGCCCGTGGGTAATCAGTCTGCACCTGCTCCTATGTCTGTGAGACTGACTCCATCTTCCACCACTCAGGATGGCAGGCTTAGGAGTGGGAGAGCCTATCACAGCCTGGCCAGACGGAGCTAGCTTCCGCCCACTGTCTATTTATACCTGCCTTTCCTGTTCCTCCTTTGCCTGTGATTCTGCTCTGCTTGTTTCCTGGCTCTGCTGCTCCTGCTTGAACTACTGATCCTCTGCTTGTTATTGACCTTGGCTTACTGACCACTCTCCTGCTCAGCGTTTTGTACCTCGTGCACTCCTGGTTTGACTCGGCTCGTTCACTACTCTAATTGCTCATGGTGTCTCCGTGGGCAGCTGCCCCGTTTCCCTAGCTTCTGTGTACCCTTGTCTGTTTGTCTGTCGTGCACTTACTGAGCGTAGGTACCGTCGCCCAGTTGTACCCCGTCGCCTAGGACGGGTCGTTGTAAGTAGGCAGGGAAAGAGTGGCGGGTAGATTAGGGCTCACCTGTCTGTTTCCCTACCCCGTCATTACATAATCACAGGCCCATATACCTAGTCTACACTGTTACACAACTATGGACCCCCTTGAGACCCTGGCTCAGCAAATGCAGGGCCTCTCCCTACAGGTCCAAGCCCTGGCTCAGAGGGACAACCTGCATGATGCTACCCTGGTAGTGCCCCCCACCTCACCTCTTGAACCCCACCTCAAGTTGCCTGACCAGTTCTCAGGGGACCGGAAGACTTTTTTCTCCTTTCGGGAGAGTATTAGGCTCTATTTTCGCTTAAAGCCCCACTCCTCAGGTTCTGAGAGCCAGCGGGTGGATATAATTATGTCCCGGCTCCAGGACGGGCCCCAAGAATGGGCCTTCTCCTTGGCTCCTGACACCCCTGAACTTTTCTCCGTTGATCTTTTATTTTCTGCTCTCGGGCTCATTTATGACGAGACTGACAAGACTGCCTTTGCCGAGAGTCAGCTGGTGACCTTACGTCAGGGTAAGAGACCTGTTGAGGAGTATTGTTCTGACTTTAGGAAGTGGTGTGTAGCTTCTCGGTGGAATAACCCTGCCTTGAGGTGCCAGTTTAGATTGGGTCTGTCGAACGCCCTGAAAGACCTGCTAGTTAGCTATCCCTCTTCTGACCCCCTAGATCAGGTTATGGCTTTAGCGGTACGACTTGACCGACATCTCAAGGAACGACGACTTGAACGTTTTTGTGCCTTCTCCTCTGACTCCCCCATGATGCCTCCCGAGGTTCCGTTGCTTCGTTCTTCCACGGAAGACTCGGATGTACCTATGCAACTCGAGGCCTCCGTGTCCCCTCAACAACATAGAGAGTTCCGCGGGAAGAATGGTCTCTGCTTCTACTGTGAACAACTGTCCTAGGCGTAAGAATAAGCAGCCGGAAAACTTCCGCGCCTAAGTGATCATCGGGGAGGCCACTTGGGCGCACAGGTATTTCCCGTAAAGATGAAACCTAATAAAATCTTGCTTCCCTTTCAGGTGTCTTTTGGTGGTAGGTCTGCTACCGGCAGTGCCTTCATGGATTCAGGGTCTTCTGCTAATATTATGTCTGTGGAATTTGCTATGTCTCTAGCTATGCCATTGATTGATTTGCCTAAACCTGTCCCGGTAGTGGGTATCGACTCCACTCCTCTTGCTAATGGTTATTTTACACAGCATACCCCTGTTTTTGAACTCCTTGTTGGCTCCATACATTTGGAGCAGTGCTCTGTACTGGTGATGCAGGGATTATCGTCCGATTTGATTTTAGGCCTTCCCTGGTTGCAGTTGCATAATCCCACGTTTAACTGGAATACTGGGGATCTTACCAAATGGGGTAATGAATGCATGACGTCATGTTTTTCTGTTAATTCTATTTCTCCCCCTGAGGAAGTGAACACTCTACCTGAGTTTGTTCAGGGCTTCGCTGACGTTTTCTCTAAAGAGGCCTCCGAAGTGTTACCTCCTCATAGAGAATACGATTGTGCAATCAATTTGGTACCAGGAACTAAGCTCCCTAAGGGTAGGATATTTAATCTCTCTTGTCCCGAACGTGAAGCCATGAGAGAGTATATCCAGGAATGCCTGGCCAAGGGTCACATTCGCCCCTCTACTTCTCCGGTAGGTGCTGGCTTCTTCTTCGTAGGGAAGAAGGATGGTGGTCTTAGGCCATGCATTGACTACCGTAACCTGAATAAGGTCACTGTAAGGAACCAGTACCCCCTTCTTTGATTCCTGATCTCTTCAATCAGGTTCAGGGGGCCCAATGGTTCTCTAAGTTTGATCTACAGGGGGCTTATAACCTTATCCGCATCAAAGAGGGGGATGAGTGGAAGACTGCATTTAACACGCCCGAAGGTCATTTCGAATACCTCGTCATGCCCTTTGGGTTGTGTAATTCTCCCGCGGTCTTCCAGAATTTCATAAATTAGATTTTAAGAGACTACCTGGGGGTATTTCTTGTAGTGTACCTTGATGACATACTTGTGTTTTCCAAGGACTGGTCCTCCCACATTGAGATTGTCATGAAGGTGCTCCAGGCCCTTCGGGAAAACAAACTGTTTGCTAAGACCGAAAAATGTGTGTTTGGGGTGCAGGAGATACCATTTTTGGGTCAAATCCTCACTTCTCATGAATTCCGCATGGACCCCGCCAAGGTCCAGGCTGTGGCTGAATGGGTCCAACCTGCCTCCCTGAAGGCGTTACAGTGCTTCCTGGGGTTCGCTAATTATTACAGGAGATTTATTGCTAACTTCTCGGTCATCGCTAAGCCTCTTACGGACCTCACTCGCAAAGGTGCTGATCTCCTCCACTGGCCTCCTGAGGCTGTCCAGGCTTTTGAGGTCCATAAGAAGTGCTTTATCTCGGCCCCAGTGCTGGTTCAGCCCAACCAAATTGAGCCATTCATCGTGGAGGTTGACGCCTCCGAGGTGGGAGTGGGTGCTGTCTTGTCCCAGGGTACCATGTCCCTCACCCATCTCCGTCCCTGTGCCTACTTCTCCAGGAAGTTTTTGCCCACTGAGAGTAACTATGATATTGGCAACCGCGAACTCTTAGCCATTAAATGGGCATTTGAAGAGCGGCGCCACTTCCTGGAGGGGGCTAGGCACCAGGTAACGGTCCTTACCGAACACAAGAATCTGGTTTTCCTAGAATCTGCCCGGAGGCTAAACCCGAGACAAGCTCGATAGGCGTTATTTTTTACCAGATTCAACTTTTTGGTCACCTATAGGGCTGGGTCTAAAAATATTAAGGCTGATGCACTGTCGCGTAGCTTCATGGCCAGCCCTCCTTCGGAGGAAGATCCTGCTTGTGTTTTGCCTCCAGGTATGATCATTTCCTCTATTGATTCTGATTTAGTCTCCGAAATTGCGGCTGATCAAGGTTCAGCTCCCGGGAACCTTCCTGAGAACAAGCTGTTTGTTCCCCTGCAATTCCGGCTAAGGGTACTTAGGGAAAATCATGACTCTGCACTATCTGGCCATCCAGGCATCCTGGGTACCAAGCACCTCATTGCCAGAAACTACTGGTGGCCCGGGTTGCTTAAAGACGTTAAGGCCTACGTCGCCGCTTGTGAGGTTTGTGCTAGGTCCAAGACTCCCAGGTCCCGACCAGCGGGCTTACTATGTTCTTTGCCCATTCCCCAGAGACCTTGGACCCATATCTCCATGGATTTTATCACCGATTTGCCTCCATCTCAAGGCAATTCGGTGGTGTGGGTTGTAGTAGACCGCTTCAGTAAGATGTGCCACTTTGTGCCCCTCAAGAAACTACCCAATGCTAAGACGTAAGCTACTTTGTTTGTCAAACACATCCTGCGTCTCCATGGGGTTCCTGTCAATATTGTTTCTGACAGAGGGGTACAATTTGTTTCATTGTTTTGGAGAGCCTTCTGTAAAAAGGTTGGACAATTGATCTGTCCTTCTCCTCGGCTTTCCATCCTGAAACTAATGGCCAAACGGAGAGGACTAATCAGTCTCTAGAACAATATTTAAGGTGTTTTATCTCTGATTGTCAACATGATTGGGTCTCATTCATTCCCCTCGCCGAATTTTCCCTTAATAACCGGGTCAGTAACTCGTCAGGGGTCTCCCCCTTTTTCTGTAATTTTGGGTTTAATCCACGGTTCTCCGTTTCACCTGGTAGTTCCAACAATCCCAAGGTAGATGTCGTTCATCAGGAACTGTGCACAGTCTGGGCCCAGGTTCAGAAGAACCTAGAGGCGTCCCAGAGCATACAAAAGACTCAGGCAAATAGAAGACGTTCTGCTAACACCTTGTTTGTGGTTGGGGATCTGGTGTGGCTATCTTCTAAAAATTTGCGCCTTAAAGTCCCGTCCAAGAAGTTTGCTCCCCGGTTTATAGGGCCGTACAAGGTCATTGAAGTCCTTAACCCTGTCTCCTTCCGACTGGAGTTGCCCCCATCTTTTCGAGTGCACAACGTCTTTCATGCCTCCCTCCTTAAACGCTGCTCCCCGTCCTTGGCTCCCTCGAGGAAACCTTCGGTCCCTGTTCTCACCCCTGAGGGGGTAGAATTCTAGGTGGCCAAGATTGTGGACAGCAGGATGGTCCAAGGCTCCCTCCAGTACCTGGTCCATTGGAAAGGATACGGGCCTGAGGAGAGGACTTGGGTACCCGCCCGGGATGTTCCACCTTCGTTTCCCCAATAAATCAGGTCCACCTAGAAAGGGTCTGGTGGCCCCTCATAAAAGGGGGGGTACTGTAAAGGATCTGCCAGACACAGCTTCTGTGTCGACGCCCGTGGGTAATCAGTCTGCACCTGCTCCTATGTCTGTGAGACTGACTCCATCTTCCACCACTCAGGATGGCAGGCTTAGGAGTGGGAGAGCCTATCACAGCCTGGCCAGACGGAGCTAGCTTCCGCCCACTGTCTATTTATACCTGCCTTTCCTGTTCCTCCTTTGCCTGTGATTCTGCTCTGCTTGTTTCCTGGCTCTGCTGCTGCTTGAACTACTGATCCTCTGCTTGTTATTGACCTTGGCTTACTGACCACTCTCCTGCTCAGCGTTTTTTACCTCGTGCACTCCTGGATTGACTCGGCTCGTTCACTACTCTCGTTGCTCACGGTGTCTCCGTGGGCAGTTGCCCCGTTTCCCTAGCTTCTGTGTACCCTTGTCTGTTTGTCTGTCGTGCACTTACTGAGCGTAGGGACCGTCGCCCAGTTGTACCCCATCGTCTAGGACGGGTCGTTGCAAGTAGGCAGGGACTGAGTGGCGGGTAGATTAGGGCTCACCTGTCTGTCTCCCAGCCCCGTCATTACACTACCGTTGGTGATGACAGGTGATATGGTGGTTCTGTTTTCCTAAAGGTGGTTGTTCCCCTTTTCCCAGGCCCCTTTCCCGGGAGGGGGAAGCTTTGCAGAACTTCATGCAGGTTGTGGCGTCCATGGCTTTATTTTCTTCATATTCTTTACTTCGGCTGTTGTTTTTAGTGTTCACAGCACAAGCTGTAGCACCTGTTTGCTGTGACGCGATTAGCCAGTAAGATTTCAGGGGCGGAGCTGAGTGACATCAGCAGCTCTCCTCTAGCTGGAGCTAGTCTCATTCATGATTAGTTGTTCCTCCACTCCTGACGCCGGTCAGGGGGCGGAGCTAGAGACTGCGATCTGCAATCAATTTATATGTAGGGATTAATAGAGCTTCACTTTTAGAGGTTTTTATCCTATAGAAAAGACAGTCTTTAGGTGTCTCTCCCCTTTCTTGGGTAGGGCATTTTTTCTTCCAGAAGAAGTTCCTACTAAAGAGGGGGAGTTACCAAACCAGTGGGTTCTTCCTACTGGGAGGGGTCTTTTGTTTCCTGAAGTATTTAAAGCCCCAGTCTGATCAGTTAGTTGCTGTCACGTAGCGGGTTAGTGGACCCACTAGGCCGCACCGCCGTAGCAGGGAGGCAGCTGGCCAAACAACAGCAACCCCAGAATACAAAGTCCCGCACAAGGGTACCTGGATAGTCCAGACCGTGGTCGGAGCTCTGGCACAGATGGAGATGGGTGCAGCAAGTATCGCCAAATGTGGCGGATGTCACAGGTGCCGCAGGTTGCGCCAGACGTGGCGAATTCCTAGGACGTGGCGGATGACACAGGACGTGACATGACTCCGACACTAATAGGCCCAAGAACAGCACGGGATACAGGAACAGGTAACAGGGCACGGGTAACAACTGGAACGGGAAACACTAAGGGACCATTTGCAAGACAGACTGGGAAAACTAACAATGCTCAGGCAAGGATCAGAAGGGCTGGGGCCTTCTTATAGACCAAGAAATCATGGGTTGTTGATGATGATGATTTCCTGATGCGCGCGTGCACTGGCCCTTTAAGGCCAGGCACGAGCATGCGCACACACCCAAAGGGACAGAGCAAAACAGAGCGGAAGTGAGCGCCGGCGTCTCTTAGGAAGGAGATTGGGACCAGCGCTCACGGATCCATGGCTGCGGGCGTCCGGAGGTGAGTAAACCGTGGCCATGGACGCTACAGTTGTCTGTGAACAATCTCCTCTTAGGCTGCTGAGTTGTCTGCTTGCACCTTTCAAAATGTCCAGTCAAGGTTCTGAGGACTCAAGAAGATATGAGCAAAGAAACGGAAAAGTGTCTTCTAAGAGAAGGAACTTAGTTTGTAATACCTGTGATACTCCCTTATCTGATGGTTGTCAAGAGAAATTATGCAGAGATTGTCTACTGAGGCAAGACGTTGAGATCGCCATATCAAGACACATGAAAGCTTTTATTAGAGAATGTGTAACTAAATCCATAAAAGAACTAGGATCTACTCAATCTCAGACGTCATCTAATCGTAGGCTTAGCCCTAAGACAAGGACCTTCAGGGAAGATATGTCTATGTTGTCCTATGGAGACCTACAAGTACTGGATGAGGTATATACGTCAGCCTCAGAGGGAGAGGAAGATCCGATAGAGGCTATGTTCCCTCTAGAAAAGATAAACTGGCTGACTTGGGCAGTCAGGGCAGACGAGCCTGGAGATATCCTCAGAGGAGCAAGAAGTACAGAGAAAACCTAAAGCTTTTGCTATAGATGACTCAGCTAAACAATTTATGAAGGGAGAGTGGAGCACCCCAGATAGAGCTCCAGTAAAAATTAAAAGATTCAAGATAATGTTCCCTATTGAGGAGGATCAGAGTAGAGAGTGGGAAAGTTCTCCTAAAGTTGATGTAGCTATGGCAAAATTGTCCACCCGTACCCTAGTGCCGGTGGAGGACGGAGCAAGCCTTAGAGAGCCTCTTGATCGTAAAGCCAACTCAGCCTTCAGGAAGTCATATGATTCTGCAGTGGCACAGTCTAAGGTAGCAATTGCTAGTTCAGCGGTAAATAAGAGTCTTAAGAGTTGGCTAGCTCAGTTGCAGGATGACATTCAGGAAGGAGTCCAGAGGGATGAGCTCGTGAGGGTTCTTAGGTATATGTCTTTGGCTACAGACTTTCTTAGTGATGCCTCCAGTCAGTGGTTAAGGATTGCAGCCAGAAATAGGGCCATATGGCTCAAGCCTTGGGTTGCGGACTGGAAGTCCAAAAACGCATTATGTGCGATGGAATATAAGCCTGGGAGGCCATTTGAGTTAGACAAACTCATGGAAAAACTCTCAGATAGGAAGGGGAAGTCTCTCCCGTTTTTTCAGTGACCTAGAAGAAGATTTGCCCGTAGAGTGTCCTCGTCAGTGATGGGTTCTAGGAACCTCAGATAAAATTTTCATTTTGAGGAAAGAGGCTCGACTTCCCAAAGGGGAACTTCTCATAGATCATGGGGAAGAGGAAGATCTAATAAATACTTCTCCTCCTCCTACAACTTCTGATGCCAGCCTTCCGCCAGTGGGGGGAAGACTTCTAGCTTTTGCTTCAGTGTGGCGGGATCAGGGCTTAGATCCCTGAATAGTGCGAGTTATCTCAGAGGGTTATACAATAGATTTTCAATTTCCTCCACAGCCAACGTTTCAAGTCACAGCTGTCCCCTCAGACCTCCAGGCAAGAGAAGCTCTCAGAACATCTATCATAGAATTTATCCACAAAGGAGTACTGGAATAGATTCCACTAGCTTCAAGAGGCAAGGGGGTTTATTCCACCCTATTCCGGGTTCCAAGACCAGACTGGAAGTTTTGGGTCATTTTAGACCTGAGATACCTAAATAACTTTGTAAGGAAACAAAGGTTTCGTATGGAAACCATAAGATCCACAACAGCCATATTAGAGGAAGGAGACTTCATGGCGACACTGGATTTAATGGAAGTGTATCTTCATATACCCATTGGAAGTGTATCTTCATATACCCATAAGAAGATCTTTCAGGACATTTTTAAGGGTGGCCTTCCCGGAAAAGGGTGTCATGAGACACTTCCAGTTTACATGCCTTCCGTTCGACCTATCTGCAGCCCCGTGGATCTTTACAAAGGTGGTAGCTGCCATGATGCTGAAGCTAAGAACAAAAGTTGTAACGATAGTTCCATATTTAGACGACTGGCTCTTGATAGCCAAGTCAGCAAGTCTTCTGGAGAGTCACCTTTAGGAGGTGATAGAATTTTTGATCAACCTAGGTTGCTCATAAACAGGACAAATCCAATTTAATTCCTGCACAAAGGTGCCGGTTTCTAGGATTCATCCTCAATTCCAAAAGTATGACAGTTGCCCTCTCGGAGGAGAGACGTCACAATTTATATGCAGAATTGACGCTGATCAAGTTGGTTTCATTTCACAAGGTGATGAAGACTCTAGGACTTATGGCTTCAGCAATAGAAGCGATCCCATGGGCCAGAGGGCACATGAGGGAACTCCAGCAGAATCTGCTATCTCAATGGAACATATCCACAGAGTCTCTAGAGGAGGGCATGGTGATTCCTTCTACCACCAGAGAGGCTTTAGAATGGTGGCTGAGCTCGGTGAATGGCAAGTCAATAAAGTCAACCGGGTGGACGATTTTGACAACCGATGCTTCAGGGACTGGATGGGGAGCCCACATAATGGGTCAGAGGACGCAGAGGCATTGGAACCCCCAACAACAAAGCGTATCTTCAAATCTAAAGGAGCTGTTAGCAGTCTGAAACGTGTTAAGGCATTTCCAGCCCTTATTAGAAGGCAAGGCCGTGAAGATTCAATCAGACAATATCGTAACTGTCAGTTATCTGAACAGACAGGGTGGCACCAGATCCATCCTTTTAAAGAAAGAGACAGCACGGATCATGAGATGTGCAGAGGTCCATGTACAGGATCTAGTGGCAATCCACATCAGAGGAGTCAACAATGTATGGGCAGACAGACTCAGTCATCATCAAGCCATTCCAGTGAAGTGGGAATTTAACCCAGAAGTTTTCAACCTGATAATCTGGAGAATGGGGAATCCAGTGACAGATCTGATGGTGACTCGTGCCAACAAGAAATACCTAGATTTATGCTCCCTATTTCGTCACGACAGTCCGCGGGCACTAGATGCCTTCTCAATCAAATGGACCTTCAAGTTGGCTAATGTCTTCCCCCCGATTCCAATGATTATGAAAGTGTTAACAAAGATCCGAGAAGACCAGTCCTTAACGATAGCAATCATACCCTGCTGGCCAAAACGGGTATGGTTTCCCAGGCTAATCCAGATGTCCAGGCGCAATTTCTGGGAACTATCTCACCGCCCAGACCTGTTGTTACAGGAGAATCTATACTGTCCAAATGTCAAAATGCTCAGACTGACAGCCTGGAAATTGACAGGCCCATATTAAATGAGCTCGGACTCTAAGCCTCTGTTATAGAGACCTTGATGCAGTCCAGAGCATGTGCAACTACCAAGATCTACAAGAGATTAGTGGAAACTATAAAAAGATGGACGTTTAATCAGGGGAAGACTGAACAGGAAACTTCAGTGTCGGATATCCTTTCCTTTCTCCAGGCTGGGTTTGACCAGGGGTTAAAACCAGGCTCTCTGGCAGTCCAAATATCAGCCTTGTCAGCCTGGTCAGGAAAGTCTTAGAGCCATATCCTACATGGAACTTTCCATTGGTGTTAAGAGCACTTACAGGCCACCCCTTTGAGCCCTTACAAGATTTGGATATAAAGCTGCTTACATACAAGGTATTATTTACCTGCAATTACATCCGCAAAAAGAATAAGTGAGGCCCTGGCATGTAGAGAACCATATATTTCTTTTTTTCCAGGAAGAGTAGTTCTAAGAACTCTACCAACCTTTCGCCCGAAGGTACCGTCAATGGTGAATATTAATCAGGAAATATGTTTAACATCAGTTTTAATGAAAGAGTCAGAGGCTTCAGCGCAGAATGTTCACACACTGGACGTAGGAAGAGCGCTACAACATTATCTTGAAAGGACTAGGTCCTTTAGGAAGGTGGATAATCTGTTTGTCATGTTTCTTCCAAGGAAGAAAGGATTTAAAGCATCCAAAGCTACGTTAGCCAGATGGCTAAGAGAGACTATTATCCTTTGTTATAAATTAGGATGAGAATGCCTCCTGAAAAAGTTTGTGCTCATTCAACGGGTGCTATGGCAGCTTCGTGGGCGGAAAGAGGAAGGTTTCCATTGGACAGAATCTGCTCGGCAGGTTCTTGGTCTCAACGGAAAACCTTCATGAAGCACTATAGACTGGACATTGGGGTTTCAGAGGAAGCAGCCATGGGACGTAGGAAGACGTTTTGTCTTCAATTTGCCCACCCATATAATCTTGCTATATCCCATTGGTTTCTGTGCTGCTGCGTAGGACAACACCAGGAAAAGGGAATTATACTTACCCTATTCTTGTTTCCTGTAGTCCAAGCAGCAGCACAGCGTTGTTGTTCCCTCCCATTAAAATCTTTTTGTCGATCTGCATGTCTGGTATTCTTTTTAAGAGACACAGGGGGTGGGGCTTAGATCCCTACATATAATCTAGTTAATTGATTATTTTATTGTTTCTTGTCACCTGCCCTACCAGCAGTGGGGTATTAACCCATTGGTTTCTGTGCTGCTGCAGGGCTGAAGAATAGCGTAAGTATAATTCCTTTTTTGCACTTTTATAAAACATTTTTATTAACTTTTTTTTTAACTTTTTACACTTTCTTTTTTTACCTGCAGCACTGATCGCTGCTAGAATACATTACACTACCTAGTATTGTAATGTATTCCAACTGTCAGTGTGACATCACAGTCACTCTGACAGTAAGTCTATGAGGCTGGTCCTCATAGGCTTCCATACATGGCAGACCCGGAGGCCGTTGTCTGGCCTCCGTATGCCATCACAACCATCGGCAACCCCCACAATTGCATGGGGGCTGCCAATGTGCTACAAACCCCCTAAATGCGGTGGTTAATTGCCGAAATCAGTGGCGATGAACCGCTGATCGGCAACAGTGGAATGTCAGCGGTCGTGTACAGCTGACCTCCCGATTCCCGATCACACTGTCACCAACAGTGTGCATCGGGAACGACATAGTAACTTCCTGTTACTCTGACAGGAAGCCTATCAGGAGGCAGGTCTTGATAGGCCTCCTTACATGGCAGACATGGTGGCCATTGTTTGGCCTCCGGTCGCCATGCTAACCATCGGCAAACCTCACAATTTTATTGTGAGGTCTGCCGTTGTGCTAGAAACCCCTAAAATTCGGCGATTGCAATCGATTGCCGCATTTAAGGGCTTAATTGCCAAAATCAGCGGCAATGAGTCGCTGATCAGCAACGGTGGAGTCTCAGCTTTAGGGGACAGCTTGCCTCCCGGTTCGCTGACAGTGTGCACCGGGCACCTCGCAGCAACTATACGTCCTCGTGCGCTAAGACACTGGCCACCAGGACGTACAGTTGCGTCGTGGTGTGCCTAGGGGATAATGACAAATTATTTTGGCTTGTATACTGAGTACCTCTAAATTTGAGGAAATATTTCACTGAATCACAACCCTTTTCATGCGGTATACTGCAATATAGGGCCTCCATGTTCAAACTACCCAAGAGCACATCATCATCAAGCTGTACACCCTCTAACTGTTTAAGAACATCCATTGTATCTCTGACATAGGATGGAAGAGTCACCACAAATGGACGGAGGATACGATCAACATATAAGCAAGTATTTTGTGTGACACTATCAATGCCTGCTACAATAGGCCGCCCTTTAAGTTGCACTAGGCCTTTATGAACCTTGGGTAAGCTATAGAATGTTGCCATAACAGGAAACTCTGGAAATAAAAAAATTAACTCTCTCTGGTCAATAAGACCTTCAGATCTTGGAGACATCTTTATCTTGGTTGGTACTTTCACTCTGTGTTTAGTGTATGCCTGCCATGTTATTAGCAACCACTAGGTGTCACTGTAGAGCCTGTGTTAAGAGATAGAGCTGTCTGACAGAAATTGCAGGACTGGGTGTGCGATGTAAAACACGTGTGGAGAGAGGAGGCTCAAGGGAGGACACGGAGAGGAGCCAGAACCAGGAGGAGCGGGGATCAGCACTGGAGCAGAGGATTGGTGAGAGAGATAAAGCCACCCTAAAGAAGGCGCCAATAGGAAAAAGCTGAGCTGGAACAGGGAGAGGAGCCATGGAGCTGGCCAGCACCTCAGATAAGTGCCCTGTGTAACCTGGTGCTCACCCTGTTAATGGCGGTCTGTGTGACATCTTATACTCCTGAGAATTACTTCAGAAGACTGTGTTAGCTGATTAATCTGGAATAGTGAATCATTCTCTCACCGCTGCTCCTCTTCTATGCCTGTTGAAAACCATTTCCCTGAGCTGAAGAAACAGAGAATATGTTTGCAATGTTGAGTAGAGATTTGTGCTAAACTGTTTAAGTGGATGAAAAATTACTTCATTGGGAGCAGACAGTTTTAAAGGGACAGGGTGACAAACAACCCAGGACATGTTGATGGACAAATAACGGATAGACTCTCGCACCTGTAAGCGGGTGATGCTGCCCCTTTAGATTGAACTGTCTGCCCAGTGGAGCCTCCATGTTTGTTGCTACCTGCATTCTGTGTTCCCTCCTGTGTGAGGTGATGTTTACACCTATGTGTTATCTAAAACACTAAGAACAAAAGGAGTCATGCACTATTGTAATAAAGTTTGCCAATGGCATAGAAAAATAAATTTTATTAGGACAATACAAAATACATAGAGTTAAAAAAGACTACAAATCCGAAGACTGTACACCTCCCAAGTGGCGAAGATGAACCTAAAGGAACCACTCCTTATATTGGCAGCTACAGGAAGAAAAAGCTTATCTGACAGATAATGAAATACCAGCTAGGACTAGGGCAGAAAATACAGTAAAGTAGCACTATGCATAAAAGCCAAGGTCTGTAAATTTAAGTAAATTGCATCGTACATACAACCAGAGTCATAGAGCTATTGAAGGTAAACATTGTGAGTGGATTTCAATCAGAGCAAAAGGTGCTCACAGAGAATCCCCACAGAGCAGACAGATCTTCACAGAGTTTTATCGCCACGGGAAAGGAGCAAGTAAAAGATGTAAAGCACAGCATAAAGTGTTACTGACCCATGTGGTTCCTGCAATTCAGTATCTTCAGTATCTTCAGTATCTTCCCGAGTATCTTCCTGTGTTATCTGTTGCATGCCTGCCATGTTATGTGCAGCCACTAGGGGTCACTGCAGTATGAGTAAGATAGAGCTGCCTTGCAGGAAACAGGAAGGTGTGTGTGTGTGTGTGTGTGTGTGTGTGTGTGTGTGTGTGTGTGTGTGTATTTGCATGTGTGTGTGTGTGTGTGTGTGTGTGTGTGTGTATTTGCGTGTGTGCGTGTGTGTGTGTGTGTGTGTGTGTGTGTCACACAGGGAAGACAGAGAGAACTGCTGCAGCTTGGAAGGGAGAGAGTTTTGGTTTCCCTGTGTTTGAGCCTGGCAAGAAGCTGCAGGATGGAGGTCCTCCCTACAAGAGAGGGAATGTGGGGGAACAAGGAGGTTACCCTGTGAGTAGAAGGAGGAGAGCGGGAATGCTGAGGAGAGAATGGAGCTGCCATTAGAGGGAGTGCAGAGGATGTCAGTGAGAAAGGAGCCTGACAGGACTAAGTGTGCCCTTCCTCATGAACTCATGAGCTAAACTAGGGGTCTCAAGCACGCGGCGCACGGGCCGCATGCGGACCCTGGGGCAGTCATCTGTGGCCCGCAGGACACTCTGTGGAATTCCCTGACATCGATGTCTATATATGGACAGTGTTGTCAGAGTCTTTCCCAGTGCGGAGTCCCGAGCAGAGCGCTAGTACAGGCTCTGCTCCCGGACTCTGGAAATCCCTGACATCGCTGTCCACTTATGGACATCGATGTCTGGGGCTTCCCCAGAGCCGGAGTCCCGTGCAGAGCACTAGTATAGGTTCTACTCCGGGACTCTGTGGAAGCCTCTGACAACGCTGTCCATACATCGACAGTGAGGTCACGGGCTTCCCCAGAGCAGGAGACCCAGTGATGTCAGGAGCACAGCTGGGGTCCCAGGAAGAGCACTACTAGCGCTCTGCCCGGGACTCCAGCTCTGGGGTTGCCACTGACATCCATGTCCATATATGGACAGTGATGTCAGGAGCAGAGCTGGTATCCCAGGCAGAGTGCTAGAAGTGGCTCTGCTCCAGGACCCCAGCTCTGGGCAAGCCCCTGATGTCACTGTCCATATATGGACACTTATGTCATTGGCTTGCCCAGACTTCCAGCGCAGAGCCTATACTAGTGCTCTGCTCCGGGACACCGGCTCTGGGATTGCCCCTAATATCACTGTGACAGCATCTGCGGAGGGCACTGTGGCAGCATCTGCAGATGGCACTGTGGCAGCAACTGTGGAGGGCACTGTGGCAGCATCTGCGGAGGCCACTGTGGCATCATCTGTGGAGGGCACGGTGGCAGCATCTGCGGAGGGCACTGTGGCAGCATCTGCGGAGGGCACTGTGGCAGCATCTACGGAGGGCACTGTGGTAGCATCTACAGAGGGCACTGTGGCAGCATCTACAGAGGGCACTGTGGTAGCATCTACATAGGGCACTGTGGCAGCATCTACAGAGGGCACTGTGGCAACATCTACAGAGGGCACTGTAGCAGCATCTACAGAGGTCACTGTGGCACTATCTAAAAAGGGGCTGCCCAATCTTGATATGTGTATCTGCCAAACGCTGCCAACTGAGCCGCCGGACTGCATTTAGCGAAACTTAAACTGGAAAACTGGATTGTTGAAATAAGCACGTGGAGAATTCTTAAAAAATGTAAACCTAGCGGTATTATTATAGTAATGTTGTATTATTATTATAGTAATATAGTGTTATACACCATGTTCCAAATTATTATGCAAATGTTATTTTTCGCTGATTTTCCTAAATAGTCGATGCAAATGACAGTCAGTATAATCTTCAAGCCATCAACCGTTGGAGTATAATGCAAATTTTATTGAACAAATCTACTAATGATAACAGATTTTTTTTAGAAGTAAAAAACTCAAAATGCACGGTTTCAAATTATTATGCACAGCAGAGATCAAAACATTTGAAAGGTTGTAAAGAGAACTAAAATGGTAATTTGTTGAATTTGCAGCATCAGGAGGTCATATTTACAGAAATCAAAAGCTCTTTCAATAAAAAAAAACTGAACAGGCCAAGTTACATGTTAACATAGGACCCCTTCTTTGATATCACCTTCACAATTCTTGCATCCATTGAATTTGTGAGTATTTGGACAGTTTCTGCTTGAATATCTTTGCAGGATGTCAGAATAACCTCCCGGAGCTTCTGTTTTGTTGTGAACTGCCTCCCACGCTCATAGATATTTTGCTTGAGGATGCTCCAAAGGTTCTCAATAGGGTTGAGGTCAGGGGAACATGGGGGCCACACCATGAGTTTCTCTCCTTTTATGCCCATAGTAGCCAATGACACAGAGGTATTCTTTGCAGCATGAGATGGTGCATTGTCATGCATGAAGATAATTTTGCTACGGAAGGCACAGTTCTTCTTTTTGTACCACGGAAGAAAGTAGTTAGTCATAAACTCTATGTACTTTGCAGAGGTCATTTTCACACCGTCAGGGACCCTAAAGGGGCCTACCAGCTCATCCCCATGATTCCAGCCCAAAACATGACTCCGCCCCCTCCTTGCTGATGTCGCAGCCTTGTTGGGACATGGTGGCCATTCACCAACCATCCACTACTCCATCCATCTGGACCATTCAGGGTTGCACGGCACTCATCAGTAAACAACACGGTTTGAAAATTAGTCTTCATGTGTTTCTGAGCCCACTGCAACCGTTTCTGCTTGTAAGCATTGTTTAGGGGTGGCCGAAATAATAGCTTTATGCACACTTGCAAACCTCTGGAGGATCCTACACCTTGAGGTTCGCAGGACTCCAGAGGCACCAGTGGCTTCAAATACCTGTTTGCTGCTTTGCAATGGCATTTTAGCAGCTGCTCTCCTAATCCTATTAATTTGTCTGGCAGAAACCTTCCTCATTATGCCTTTATCTGAACGAAACCGTCTGTGCTCTGAATCAGCCACAAATCTTTTCACAGTACGATGATCACGCTTAAGTTTTCTTGAAATATCCAATGTTTTCATACCTTGTCCAAGGTATTGCACTATTTCACGCTTTTCGGCAGCAGAGAGATTCTTTTCTTTCCCATATTGCTGGAAACCTGTGGCCTGCTTAATAATGTGGAACGTCCTTCTTAAGTAGTTTTCCTTTGATTGGGCACACCTGGCAAACTAGTCATCACAGGTGTCTGAGATTGATTACAATTATCCAAAGAGCCCTAAGACACAATACCATCCATAAGTTTAATTGAAAAACTAATAATTAAATGTTTATGACACTTAAATCCAATGTGCATAATAATTTGGAACACGGTGTATATTGGCTAGTCTAGCCCATTTTAACAATTTATTATTAAAATTGTTTTTTAAGCATTCTCTTCCAGGCGGATTTATCTACTTAAGTTATTTGAACGCAAAAATTCTAAACTCTTCTTCACTTATTGGAAAAAAAAATAATTTTTTACTGCCCAGCTCTAATAAAATCTATGAAAGGTTAAAATGCTCACTACACCCTTAGATGAATCACTGGGGAGTGTAGTTTCTAAAATGGGATCTTTTTTGGGGTGTTGCCTTTGTTTTGGCACCACAAGACCTCTTTAAAACTGTCAAGGTTCCTAAAATATATTCTAATAAAAATAAGGCCCCAAAATACACAAGGTGCTCCTTCGAGGCCAGTGTTTGAGTCCAGTGCCACATGTGGGCTGAAACTTCAGAATCTGGGCAATAAATATTGAATTGTGTTTCTCTGGTAAAACCTACTGTGTTACAGAAATATATGCATTAAAATTAAATTTTTGAAAAAAAAAAATGAAAGTTGTAAATTTCACCTCCACTTTGCTTTAATTGCTGTGAAACCCCTAAAGGGTTAAGAGACTTTCTAAAGGCTGTTTTGAATACTTTGAGGGGTGCAATTTTTAAAATGGGATTAATTATGGGGGTGTCTAATATATCCTCAAAGCTACTTCAGAACTGAACTGGTCACTAAATAAAAGGCTCCTGAAATAAAAAGAATCTTCAAAAAATTATGCAAACATAATGGAAACATATAAGAAATGTTAATTAGTAACTACTTTGTGTAGTATTACTATCTTTCTTATAGGCACATACTGTACATTCAAATTTAGAAAAATGCTAATTTTTGCCAATTTTCTCTATATTTTGGTGTTTTTCACACATAAGCAATGAATTTATCGACCAAATTTTACCTCTGACATAAATTGCAATGTGTCCTGAGAAAACTTTCTCAGAATCGCTTGGTTAAGTAAAAGAATTACAAAGTTATTACCACATAAAGTAACACATCAGATTACAAAAATTAAAGGGCTTTCCAGTCCCTAAAAATGTATAGACTATCCTCAGGATAGGCCATCAATAGCTGTTTGGTCTGGGTCCAACTCTCAGGACCCCAGCCGAGCAGCTGTTTTGTAGGGGGTGCAGTGCTCGTACGAGCGCTGCTTCCCCTTCATTTCTACTTGCGCACTGTGAATCGTCAACACACATGTAGTAGCGATTCACAGGTATTGCAGCCTTCTAACATTGGAGTGAAGGCTGCAATACCTGTGAATTGCTGCTACATCCATGTCGACGATTCGCAGTGAGTAAGTAGGAGACCAGAACACCGATCATTAGTGAAGGGTTTACTCTTGAGTCTGGCGCCTTAGATCACTCGGCCATCCTGACATATTATGTTTGTATGTGTTATGTCATTTCTAGATTTCTTCTATTCTGAGTTATTGAAATATCACAAAGAAGCACAATGTCAGAATGTGTTATATTATACAGTATTATATAAAACAGCAGCAGTGTATGTGACAGGGGAACCAAACACCCGCACCTACATAGATTTTCTGTGTAGATTTTGACGATACCTCACATGTTTGGAGATATCTGTGCCTTACAGTTCTCTTTGGGGGTTAGATGTCACCTGGGACCGACTCGTTATCGTCTGGAGGTTCTTTTTATTGCAGATTCTCCTGGTTTGGAGACAATATAAATCCACGGGGACGATGACGGTTTGATATGAATTCAGGTTTGTGAGCATGCTCTGGGACATGTGCAATGGTTTCTGTGCAGGGAGTGGGAGGAGAGGGCCTGTTCTAGGACTGGGTGCTTATGACCTAAATAAAAATCACGATCATTTGAACATGTAAACTTGATTACGAATAATAAACGATTGTTAGGTCACACCCTTTTTGCATGCCACACTCCCTATTTGCATGCCACGCCATTAAATTAATAGTGATACCCCAAGCCTGCTGTATACTACTGTATATAATATACCCTCTGACACTGCCTTTTACACAGTATAATGCACCCATAGCTGCCCCCACGCAGTATAATGCCCCCGTACTAATGCTTAATAAAAAGAATAAAATACATACTCTATCTATCTAAAATACTTATCTTCTATCTTTCTGCTAACTCTATTCTTGACTCTTTACAATCTGGTTTCCGCACTCTACACTCCACAGAAACTGCCCTTACTAAAGTCTCAAACGATCTCTTGGCGGTTAAATCTAATGGCAACTACCCTCTTCTGGTTCTTCTGGATCTCTCTGCAGCCTTTGACACTGTAGACCACCAACTCCTACTTAACATGCTCCACTCTATTGGCCTTAAAGGGAATTAAACCTTTTTTTTTAGGTAAGTTACTTATTTGTATTATATTTTTTACGTTTTTTTCTGTATTTTTTTTTTCTTCCACATGGTGGAAAGTATTGAAAATTAAATAATAATTTGACATGTTTTCCTATGTTGCCACCAGAGGGAGTATTTCCCAGAATTACAGCAAGGTGTATAAGGCAAAATAACCTGACTCACAGCTGCCGTAAATATGGGAGGGAATCTCAGCCCCCTTCCTACAAGCCAGGAAAAGGTGTCTTCAAATTGCTAAGCAGTGTCCGGCTGCCATTTTGGGAGTGATTGTACAAATGGCAGCTGGCAGAAGCTATAGGATACACTAAAAGGCTAAGGGTATGTTCACACGTTTACTAAACAAAGGGAAAACAGCTCCTGATTTTCAGCCATTTTTTAATCAAACTCGTATTTTTGGCCGCGTTTTTGGAGCTGGTTTTCTATAGAGTCAATGAAAAACGGCTCCAAAAACGGCCCAAGAAGTGACATGCACTTCTTTTTGGCGGGAGTCTTTTTATGTGCCGTTTTTGGAAAACGGCAGCGTAAAATACGCTCCTTTGGAACAGAACGCCATATTTTCCATTGAAACCAATGGGCAGATGTTTGTAGGCATTCTGTGTAAAGGATCTGCCAGACACAGCTTCTGTGTCGACGCCCGTGGTTAATCAGTCTGCACCTGGTCCTAAGTCTGATAGAGTGACTCGATCTGCTACCACTCAGACTGGTAGGCTGAGGAGTGGGAGAACCTATCACAGCCTGGCCAGACGGTTCTAG